>NC_140943.1:72128609-72413609 GCF_014529385.1 Adiantum capillus-veneris | reverse complement strand
GCATTGCCTTGAAGTCACAGTTTATTTTAATTATAATGAGGGGGAGGGAGGGGGGCAGGGGGAGATTGGGAGGAAGGATCACTCTTAATCAATGGTGTCCCTATGGTGCATGTGAGTGCATCAAATGATTCATAAGTCCTCTTCCATTGCCATGAGGGTGTGACTATTATGAGAGTTCAAAGGAGAGACTCACTAATCTATAGGAGAAAAAATAATGGAGCATTGATTATATGAGTGGTGTTACGTACTTGAGACACAAAAAAGCATTGATGACACTGCTTTTTATGGCCACAGCAATGCGCGGGTTACATACTAGTTATATCTAGTACTAGTATGTGATCCGCGCTGTCCTGCCGCTTTGCGGGCACGGGTGGAAACTTGAGGATCAGAGAGCCACTAGACATTTTGACAAATTTTGTATAAATTGTCATCACTCTTTTTTTAGACAGGTGCTCCTGGAGTTAGATGATGGGCTTATCAATGCTTTGACTGCGGAGTATGCTGACAAAATTGTACCTAGCGCTACTGTGATTAATACCGAAGCCAAATGTAGAGATTGGCAGTGCCTCAGTCATTATGGCCGTTTGAGAATGATGTTGTGACTGACAATGCTTTAGTTGATGTGTAATCCAAATGTTGAGTGTCTTGGAAAGCACGGCAGGAGCAAAGCTTTGAATCGGTTTGTTTTATGGCTATCGGACGAGGAAGTTGAGCTTAGCAATGCTTTGACCGACATGTATGAGAAATGTGGTGTATTTTAAAGAGCACAAGAGTGATTGCGAGGGATTTTAATGATGTGATCGGCTATGCTTTGGCCAATATGTATGGCCAAATATGGTGTACTTCGGCGAGCATAAGAAGTGTCCAAGGAGCTTGACCGGAATAGTACATTGGTCGCAGGATGTTCTTCACATTGCAATGGCGGCTTGGGGATATGAGCTCGGCAATGCTTGGTCGATGTGTAAGCCCATGCTCGGCAATACCTTGTTCGATAAACAAGCCCAAGTGGGGTGGACAATGGGAGGATAGCATGGGCGCCCATGTTTTGGGGTGGGCTTAAAATTGGCTATAATGTAAAACAAGCTAATTCTGGACTGAAATGAATGAATGAGCAGCAGCGTGCATGAAGGAGGGACCAGTAGCGACGTCGCTACTGGTCGAGGGAAAAGAGGGGGGATAGGGTGGCATGAAAAGGGGGAGGCCCGATTGTGTGTGCATGGGGAAGGACAGTCGTTAACTGGCAGGAGCTGAGTTGTTGACGGGGAGGGTGTGCATGGAATTTGGGATGGGGGGGTTCTGAAGGCAAGCGGTAGCGCTTGTGACAGTAGGGCCGAGGGGAGTGCAAGGGCCAACGAGGGCCTGTCTGAAAAGGGTCGTCAAGAGCTGAAGGAGGAATCAGAGGGGGGAACCATTGCCAGGGGTGGTGGTTGATAGTTTGGAGGTGAGCCAGAGCTTGTCGAGGAGGTAGCGGGGCAGTTAGGTCTGGAGAAGGGCTGCATAAGCAAAGCCGCAAAGGGCTGCAAGGTGATAGCGGGGTGGTATTGCAAGGGGATCCGCCAAGATCCGGAGGGCTCTGGGAGTTGAAGAGCTTGAGGGAGTTTTTTTTTTGAGCGATGGGTGCTTCTCCACAGGGGACGACCTCCACAGCTGAAGTATGGTGTTCAAGGGTCGGTTCTAGAGATTGAACCGAAAACTGGCGCATGGAATATGAACAACTCTTGTCTGTGGGACCATCGACTATTGGGCTCTTATAAGCTTTGATCGCAGTGTACATCATAATATTGCTTGGGATTTCATTGGCGATCTGTCACATAGATGCCAGGACCTCGGCATACAAGTGTACTACGACCTCCATGCTCCTCTTTAATTTATGTACTTAGTGTTAACAGTGGATATTTAATCGATGATTAGTGCTTCTCCTTGAGTCTGGAGACGAACTCTTTGCTCTTATGCTTCCACTACTTGCCACATCTAATATAGTTCATGTTTATGCTCATGATCAATGCAATTTTCTTCCGTGCTACGTGATCTAAGTATCCTAATGTTTGCTAATCAACCGCTAATTACTCTTAGCTTTAACTTAAACTTCGACGAACGTTTTTCCCAGAGTCAATCCTTATTCTTCCTGATATTGGGAGCTTCTCTCGCCTCTCCACCCCTCGCATGACAAGAGGCCCGGCGCCTATCCGGCTCACCTTCTGAAACGCTAACACGACAACATTTTTGGTGAACCCGACGCGAATCGAGTCGGATGTGTGAGGGATGATGGAGATGAAGGCAGTCCTACAAACGATGGCAGAGATATGCGACTTATACATATCAAAAGAAGTGCAAATGATGCCAGAATTCTCAAAGTTGATGCAAATGATTCAAGACTACTCGACGTGTAGCAAAGAATCAAAGGTGAAGGACAACCAACAAGAGGATGAAGAGGATGAAGCTGTGGAGATGGGACTAGATGCTGTCTACGACAAATTAAATATGTTTCAAAGGTATGATCCTGCAGGGTATCTTGCATGCTATGAAAGAGAGATGCGGTCTTTCAAAGTTCCAGAAAGTTAGTGGATTGCAGCTTTTTGCCAATTAGTGGATTTCAACACAATCGAGCGAGTCCAAGAGCTTGGAAAGGACCATGGCAACAATTGGGTTGATCTTGCACAAACATTTTTACTTGAAGGGATGGATGATGAAGCCAATCAAGAATTGGTGCAGATACCAAGCTATGGCGAGTTTTGGGAGCAAGTGTGTGCAGAGCTCAAAGTTGATGAAGATGCATGTGCGTTGGAGCAAGCTAATGATGAAGATACCCCTCAAGTGTATGCAGTCAATCATGATGAAGAAGATTCTTCTTTGGAGACTACTTTACATATTGAAGGGATGGATGCCTATGCCACTATCTTAGAGCAAGAAGAGGAAGACATCATTACTGCTTTCCTATATGGTTTTGATGGATCTCAGTCAATCAACGAGTATTCTCTTACTGGAGAGAACTGCTCATTGGAGGGAAGTGTAAGTCGAAGCCAAGATGGATTGTTAATCAACTTAGCAGATTGTGAAGACGCTCAAATGGAGGATCCATGCATAGAAAAAAAGGTGTATGGATGATGATTCTTCAACGTTCTATGATGCCTATGAATTTTTCAGAGATGATGCTTGCACGGAGGATGCTCCTATGCGAGAGGATCTTCCAACCTTACCATGTATTTATGATGGAGAGATGGAGGCACTTATAGAGGATATTATCTCAAGGGTGGAGCACTATGATGCGACAATGGATTGTTCAAAGAGTCTTCCAGATGACTTGAAAGCTAGAGGGGGTGAAGCTGCTAAGCAAGTACGTTTACCATGGAAAGTCCATAAGCTACTTCTTTCCTATTTTCTTGGAGTTTATGCCAGTTATGCTTGGATTCCTGTGTTTTCTTTATTTCTACTTCTTTCACTAAGGGAATGGATACCTACCACAAGGCATGCTTATGCTTTGATGCATGTGGGGAGTGAGCTGTATTTTCCACTTACCAATGGGATGTGGATTCTATCTTATGATTATGGGAAAGATTTTATTTATTGTGAGGGACATCGATGCTGTCTATCGGTTATGAAGCTGGATCCAGGTGGTACCTGAGATTCTAAGAAGCAGATTCAACATGCGGGATGTTATGTCGTTCTTATTGTATGGCAAGTGATTTTTCTCTCCTATCAACCTGGAGCATATTCTATTGTCAGTATATCAAGGGAATTTACTTATATTCCTGATAACTTGGATGGCAACTATCATGCTTTTTCTTTATGGAAGCTTATTTATATGCCTTATGATGCTGGTGGAGACGACAGTGATGGTGTTTTATGGAAGAAGCTTTTTTCTCCACATGATATTGGGGGAAGATATTGAAATGCAGATCGAAGTATTAAGAGGAAGCAGTCGTTTTTTTTGTAGCAGGTTTCTTGATAGGTTTTTTTTATTAGGTTTATGGTATGCGAGGAAGTTTTTTGTGGCTTTTGTGCATGGTTATCTTTCATTCAAGGTCTTTGTGCAAATGAGCTACCATCGCATCTATTGGGAGAGAACTTGACGGCGATTCCGTGTGCAAGACAAGCTAAAGCATATTTGAGCTTGACAGAGCTTACAGAATCAAGCTTGTTGGTCAAGACATGTGCATGAATAGCTGGTGCATACTTGAGTTTGGCGGGGTTCACTAGAAGAGTTTTAATTTATTGGATGTGTTGGATATGAGTCAGATATGATACGAAGATTTCAGATGTACAGTTTCCAGATAGTGATGCTAGTTCATGGAGCAAAGAAATGATGATAGCAGACGGTTGGCACATGCCGGAGGATGTGCAGCTTCAGATTGGGTGGATGTCGTGCCGCTTTGCGGGCACTGGTGGAAACTTGAGGATCAGGGAGCCACTAGACATTTTGACAAATTTTGTATAAATTGTCATCACTCTTTTTTCAGACAGGCGCTGCTAGATTTAGATGATGAGCTTATCAATGCTTTGACTGCGCAGTATGCTGACAAACTTGTACATAGCGCTACTGTGATTGATACGGAAGCCAAATGTTGAGATTGGCAATGCCTCAGTCATTATGGCCGTTCGAGATTGATGTTGTGACTGACAATGCTTTAGTTGATGTGTAATCCAAATGTTAAGTGTCTTGGAAAGCATGGCAGGAGCAAAGCTTTGAATCGGTTTGTTTTATGGCTATCGGATGAGGAAGTTGAGCTTAGCAATGCTTTGACCGATATGTATGATAAATGTGGTGTATTTTAAAGAGCACAAGAGTGATTGCGAGGGATTTTAATGATGTGATCGGCTATGCTTTGGCCAATATGTATGGCCAAATATGGTGTACTTCGGCGAGCACAAGAAGTGTCCAAGGAGCTTGACCGGAATAGTACATTGGTCGCAGGATGTTCTTCACATTGCAATGGCGGCTTGGGGATATGAGCTCGGCAATGCTTGGTCGATGTGTAAGCCCATGCTCGGCAATACCTTGTTCGATAAACAAGCCCAAGTGGGGTGGACAATGGGAGGATAGCATGGGCGCCCATGTTTTGGGGTGGGCTTAAAATTGGCTATAATGTAAAACAAGCTAATTCTGGACTGAAATGAATGAATGAGCAGCAGCGTGCATGAAGGAGGGACCAGTAGCGACGTCGCTACTGGTCGAGGGAAAAGAGGGGGGATAGGGTCGCATGAAAAGGGGGAGGCCCGATTGTGTGTGCATGGGGAAGGACAGTCGTTAACTGGCAGGAGCTGAGTTGTTGACGGGGAGGGTGTGCATGGAATTTGGGATGGGGGGGTTCTGAAGGCAAGCGGTAGCGCTTGTGACAGTAGGGCCGAGGGGAGTGCAAGGGCCAACGAGGGCCTGTCTGAAAAGGGTCGTCAAGAGCTGAAGGAGGAATCAGAGGGGGGAACCATTGCCAGGGGTGGTGGTTGATAGTTTGGAGGTGAGCCAGAGCTTGTCGAGGAGGTAGCGGGGCAGTTAGGTCTGGAGAAGGGCTGCATAAGCAAAGCCGCAAAGGGCTGCAAGGTGATAGCGGGGTGGTATTGCAAGGGGATCCGCCAAGATCCGGAGGGCTCTGGGAGTTGAAGAGCTTGAGGGAGTTTTTTTTTTGAGCGATGGGTGCTTCTCCACAGGGGACGACCTCCACAGCTGAAGTATGGTGTTCAAGGGTCGGTTCTAGAGATTGAACCGAAAACTGGCGCATGGAATATGAACAACTCTTGTCTGTGGGACCATCGACTATTGGGCTCTTATAAGCTTTGATCGCAGTGTACATCATAATATTGCTTGGGATTTCATTGGCGATCTGTCACATAGATGCCAGGACCTCGGCATACAAGTGTACTACGACCTCCATGCTCCTCTTTAATTTATGTACTTAGTGTTAACAGTGGATATTTAATCGATGATTAGTGCTTCTCCTTGAGTCTGGAGACGAACTCTTTGCTCTTATGCTTCCACTACTTGCCACATCTAATATAGTTCATGTTTATGCTCATGATCAATGCAATTTTCTTCCGTGCTACGTGATCTAAGTATCCTAATGTTTGCTAATCAACCGCTAATTACTCTTAGCTTTAACTTAAACTTCGACGAACGTTTTTCCCAGAGTCAATCCTTATTCTTCCTGATATTGGGAGCTTCTCTCGCCTCTCCACCCCTCGCATGACAAGAGGCCCGGCGCCTATCCGGCTCACCTTCTGAAACGCTAACACGACAACATTTTTGGTGAACCCGACGCGAATCGAGTCGGATGTGTGAGGGATGATGGAGATGAAGGCAGTCCTACAAACGATGGCAGAGATATGCGACTTATACATATCAAAAGAAGTGCAAATGATGCCAGAATTCTCAAAGTTGATGCAAATGATTCAAGACTACTCGACGTGTAGCAAAGAATCAAAGGTGAAGGACAACCAACAAGAGGATGAAGAGGATGAAGCTGTGGAGATGGGACTAGATGCTGTCTACGACAAATTAAATATGTTTCAAAGGTATGATCCTGCAGGGTATCTTGCATGCTATGAAAGAGAGATGCGGTCTTTCAAAGTTCCAGAAAGTTAGTGGATTGCAGCTTTTTGCCAATTAGTGGATTTCAACACAATCGAGCGAGTCCAAGAGCTTGGAAAGGACCATGGCAACAATTGGGTTGATCTTGCACAAACATTTTTACTTGAAGGGATGGATGATGAAGCCAATCAAGAATTGGTGCAGATACCAAGCTATGGCGAGTTTTGGGAGCAAGTGTGTGCAGAGCTCAAAGTTGATGAAGATGCATGTGCGTTGGAGCAAGCTAATGATGAAGATACCCCTCAAGTGTATGCAGTCAATCATGATGAAGAAGATTCTTCTTTGGAGACTACTTTACATATTGAAGGGATGGATGCCTATGCCACTATCTTAGAGCAAGAAGAGGAAGACATCATTACTGCTTTCCTATATGGTTTTGATGGATCTCAGTCAATCAACGAGTATTCTCTTACTGGAGAGAACTGCTCATTGGAGGGAAGTGTAAGTCGAAGCCAAGATGGATTGTTAATCAACTTAGCAGATTGTGAAGACGCTCAAATGGAGGATCCATGCATAGAAAAAAAGGTGTATGGATGATGATTCTTCAACGTTCTATGATGCCTATGAATTTTTCAGAGATGATGCTTGCACGGAGGATGCTCCTATGCGAGAGGATCTTCCAACCTTACCATGTATTTATGATGGAGAGATGGAGGCACTTATAGAGGATATTATCTCAAGGGTGGAGCACTATGATGCGACAATGGATTGTTCAAAGAGTCTTCCAGATGACTTGAAAGCTAGAGGGGGTGAAGCTGCTAAGCAAGTACGTTTACCATGGAAAGTCCATAAGCTACTTCTTTCCTATTTTCTTGGAGTTTATGCCAGTTATGCTTGGATTCCTGTGTTTTCTTTATTTCTACTTCTTTCACTAAGGGAATGGATACCTACCACAAGGCATGCTTATGCTTTGATGCATGTGGGGAGTGAGCTGTATTTTCCACTTACCAATGGGATGTGGATTCTATCTTATGATTATGGGAAAGATTTTATTTATTGTGAGGGACATCGATGCTGTCTATCGGTTATGAAGCTGGATCCAGGTGGTACCTGAGATTCTAAGAAGCAGATTCAACATGCGGGATGTTATGTCGTTCTTATTGTATGGCAAGTGATTTTTCTCTCCTATCAACCTGGAGCATATTCTATTGTCAGTATATCAAGGGAATTTACTTATATTCCTGATAACTTGGATGGCAACTATCATGCTTTTTCTTTATGGAAGCTTATTTATATGCCTTATGATGCTGGTGGAGACGACAGTGATGGTGTTTTATGGAAGAAGCTTTTTTCTCCACATGATATTGGGGGAAGATATTGAAATGCAGATCGAAGTATTAAGAGGAAGCAGTCGTTTTTTTTGTAGCAGGTTTCTTGATAGGTTTTTTTTATTAGGTTTATGGTATGCGAGGAAGTTTTTTGTGGCTTTTGTGCATGGTTATCTTTCATTCAAGGTCTTTGTGCAAATGAGCTACCATCGCATCTATTGGGAGAGAACTTGACGGCGATTCCGTGTGCAAGACAAGCTAAAGCATATTTGAGCTTGACAGAGCTTACAGAATCAAGCTTGTTGGTCAAGACATGTGCATGAATAGCTGGTGCATACTTGAGTTTGGCGGGGTTCACTAGAAGAGTTTTAATTTATTGGATGTGTTGGATATGAGTCAGATATGATACGAAGATTTCAGATGTACAGTTTCCAGATAGTGATGCTAGTTCATGGAGCAAAGAAATGATGATAGCAGACGGTTGGCACATGCCGGAGGATGTGCAGCTTCAGATTGGGTGGATGTCGTGCCGCTTTGCGGGCACTGGTGGAAACTTGAGGATCAGGGAGCCACTAGACATTTTGACAAATTTTGTATAAATTGTCATCACTCTTTTTTCAGACAGGCGCTGCTAGATTTAGATGATGAGCTTATCAATGCTTTGACTGCGCAGTATGCTGACAAACTTGTACATAGCGCTACTGTGATTGATACGGAAGCCAAATGTTGAGATTGGCAATGCCTCAGTCATTATGGCCGTTCGAGATTGATGTTGTGACTGACAATGCTTTAGTTGATGTGTAATCCAAATGTTAAGTGTCTTGGAAAGCATGGCAGGAGCAAAGCTTTGAATCGGTTTGTTTTATGGCTATCGGATGAGGAAGTTGAGCTTAGCAATGCTTTGACCGATATGTATGATAAATGTGGTGTATTTTAAAGAGCACAAGAGTGATTGCGAGGGATTTTAATGATGTGATCGGCTATGCTTTGGCCAATATGTATGGCCAAATATGGTGTACTTCGGCGAGCACAAGAAGTGTCCAAGGAGCTTGACCGGAATAGTACATTGGTCGCAGGATGTTCTTCACATTGCAATGGCGGCTTGGGGATATGAGCTCGGCAATGCTTGGTCGATGTGTAAGCCCATGCTCGGCAATACCTTGTTCGATAAACAAGCCCAAGTGGGGTGGACAATGGGAGGATAGCATGGGCGCCCATGTTTTGGGGTGGGCTTAAAATTGGCTATAATGTAAAACAAGCTAATTCTGGACTGAAATGAATGAATGAGCAGCAGCGTGCATGAAGGAGGGACCAGTAGCGACGTCGCTACTGGTCGAGGGAAAAGAGGGGGGATAGGGTCGCATGAAAAGGGGGAGGCCCGATTGTGTGTGCATGGGGAAGGACAGTCGTTAACTGGCAGGAGCTGAGTTGTTGACGGGGAGGGTGTGCATGGAATTTGGGATGGGGGGGTTCTGAAGGCAAGCGGTAGCGCTTGTGACAGTAGGGCCGAGGGGAGTGCAAGGGCCAACGAGGGCCTGTCTGAAAAGGGTCGTCAAGAGCTGAAGGAGGAATCAGAGGGGGGAACCATTGCCAGGGGTGGTGGTTGATAGTTTGGAGGTGAGCCAGAGCTTGTCGAGGAGGTAGCGGGGCAGTTAGGTCTGGAGAAGGGCTGCATAAGCAAAGCCGCAAAGGGCTGCAAGGTGATAGCGGGGTGGTATTGCAAGGGGATCCGCCAAGATCCGGAGGGCTCTGGGAGTTGAAGAGCTTGAGGGAGTTTTTTTTTTGAGCGATGGGTGCTTCTCCACAGGGGACGACCTCCACAGCTGAAGTATGGTGTTCAAGGGTCGGTTCTAGAGATTGAACCGAAAACTGGCGCATGGAATATGAACAACTCTTGTCTGTGGGACCATCGACTATTGGGCTCTTATAAGCTTTGATCGCAGTGTACATCATAATATTGCTTGGGATTTCATTGGCGATCTGTCACATAGATGCCAGGACCTCGGCATACAAGTGTACTACGACCTCCATGCTCCTCTTTAATTTATGTACTTAGTGTTAACAGTGGATATTTAATCGATGATTAGTGCTTCTCCTTGAGTCTGGAGACGAACTCTTTGCTCTTATGCTTCCACTACTTGCCACATCTAATATAGTTCATGTTTATGCTCATGATCAATGCAATTTTCTTCCGTGCTACGTGATCTAAGTATCCTAATGTTTGCTAATCAACCGCTAATTACTCTTAGCTTTAACTTAAACTTCGACGAACGTTTTTCCCAGAGTCAATCCTTATTCTTCCTGATATTGGGAGCTTCTCTCGCCTCTCCACCCCTCGCATGACAAGAGGCCCGGCGCCTATCCGGCTCACCTTCTGAAACGCTAACACGACAACATTTTTGGTGAACCCGACGCGAATCGAGTCGGATGTGTGAGGGATGATGGAGATGAAGGCAGTCCTACAAACGATGGCAGAGATATGCGACTTATACATATCAAAAGAAGTGCAAATGATGCCAGAATTCTCAAAGTTGATGCAAATGATTCAAGACTACTCGACGTGTAGCAAAGAATCAAAGGTGAAGGACAACCAACAAGAGGATGAAGAGGATGAAGCTGTGGAGATGGGACTAGATGCTGTCTACGACAAATTAAATATGTTTCAAAGGTATGATCCTGCAGGGTATCTTGCATGCTATGAAAGAGAGATGCGGTCTTTCAAAGTTCCAGAAAGTTAGTGGATTGCAGCTTTTTGCCAATTAGTGGATTTCAACACAATCGAGCGAGTCCAAGAGCTTGGAAAGGACCATGGCAACAATTGGGTTGATCTTGCACAAACATTTTTACTTGAAGGGATGGATGATGAAGCCAATCAAGAATTGGTGCAGATACCAAGCTATGGCGAGTTTTGGGAGCAAGTGTGTGCAGAGCTCAAAGTTGATGAAGATGCATGTGCGTTGGAGCAAGCTAATGATGAAGATACCCCTCAAGTGTATGCAGTCAATCATGATGAAGAAGATTCTTCTTTGGAGACTACTTTACATATTGAAGGGATGGATGCCTATGCCACTATCTTAGAGCAAGAAGAGGAAGACATCATTACTGCTTTCCTATATGGTTTTGATGGATCTCAGTCAATCAACGAGTATTCTCTTACTGGAGAGAACTGCTCATTGGAGGGAAGTGTAAGTCGAAGCCAAGATGGATTGTTAATCAACTTAGCAGATTGTGAAGACGCTCAAATGGAGGATCCATGCATAGAAAAAAAGGTGTATGGATGATGATTCTTCAACGTTCTATGATGCCTATGAATTTTTCAGAGATGATGCTTGCACGGAGGATGCTCCTATGCGAGAGGATCTTCCAACCTTACCATGTATTTATGATGGAGAGATGGAGGCACTTATAGAGGATATTATCTCAAGGGTGGAGCACTATGATGCGACAATGGATTGTTCAAAGAGTCTTCCAGATGACTTGAAAGCTAGAGGGGGTGAAGCTGCTAAGCAAGTACGTTTACCATGGAAAGTCCATAAGCTACTTCTTTCCTATTTTCTTGGAGTTTATGCCAGTTATGCTTGGATTCCTGTGTTTTCTTTATTTCTACTTCTTTCACTAAGGGAATGGATACCTACCACAAGGCATGCTTATGCTTTGATGCATGTGGGGAGTGAGCTGTATTTTCCACTTACCAATGGGATGTGGATTCTATCTTATGATTATGGGAAAGATTTTATTTATTGTGAGGGACATCGATGCTGTCTATCGGTTATGAAGCTGGATCCAGGTGGTACCTGAGATTCTAAGAAGTAGATTCAACATGCGGGATGTTATGTCGTTCTTATTGTATGGCAAGTGATTTTTCTCTCCTATCAACCTGGAGCATATTCTATTGTCAGTATATCAAGGGAATTTACTTATATTCCTGATAACTTGGATGGCAACTATCATGCTTTTTCTTTATGGAAGCTTATTTATATGCCTTATGATGCTGGTGGAGACGACAGTGATGGTGTTTTATGGAAGAAGCTTTTTTCTCCACATGATATTGGGGGAAGATATTGAAATGCAGATCGAAGTATTAAGAGGAAGCAGTCGTTTTTTTTGTAGCAGGTTTCTTGATAGGTTTTCTTTATTAGGTTTATGGTATGCGAGGAAGTTTTTTGTGGCTTTTGTGCATGGTTATCTTTCATTCAAGGTCTTTGTGCAAATGAGCTACCATCGCATCTATTGGGAGAGAACTTGACGGCGATTCCGTGTGCAAGACAAGCTAAAGCATATTTGAGCTTGACAGAGCTTACAGAATCAAGCTTGTTGGTCAAGACATGTGCATGAATAGCTGGTGCATACTTGAGTTTGGCGGGGTTCACTAGAAGAGTTTTAATTTATTGGATGTGTTGGATATGAGTCAGATATGATACGAAGATTTCAGATGTACAGTTTCCAGATAGTGATGCTAGTTCATGGAGCAAAGAAATGATGATAGCAGACGGTTGGCACATGTCGGAGGATGTGCAGCTTCAGATTGGGTGGATGTCGTGCCGCTTTGCGGGCACTGGTGGAAACTTGAGGATCAGAGAGCCACTAGACATTTTGACAAATTTTGTATAAATTTTCATCACTCTTTTTTCAGACAGGCGCTACTAGATTTAGATGATGAGCTTATCAATGCTTTGACTGCGGAGTATGCTGACAAACTTGTACATAGCGCTACTGTGATTGATACGGACGCCAAATGTTGAGATTGGCAATGCCTCAGTCATTATGGCCGTTCGAGATTGATGTTGTGACTGACAATGCTTTAGTTGATGTGTAATCCAAATGTTAAGTGTCTTGGAAAGCATGGCAGGAGCAAAGCTTTGAATCGGTTTGTTTTATGGCTATCGGATGAGGAAGTTGAGCTTAGCAATGCTTTGACCGATATGTATGATAAATGTGGTGTATTTTAAAGAGCACAAGAGTGATTGCGAGGGATTTTAATGATGTGATCGGCTATGCTTTGGCCAATATGTATGGCCAAATATGGTGTACTTCGGCGAGCACAAGAAGTGTCCAAGGAGCTTGACCGGAATAGTACATTGGTCGCAGGATGTTCTTCACATTGCAATGGCGGCTTGGGGATATGAGCTCGGCAATGCTTGGTCGATGTGTAAGCCCATGCTCGGCAATACCTTGTTCGATAAACAAGCCCAAGTGGGGTGGACAATGGGAGGATAGCATGGGCGCCCATGTTTTGGGGTGGGCTTAAAATTGGCTATAATGTAAAACAAGCTAATTCTGGACTGAAATGAATGAATGAGCAGCAGCGTGCATGAAGGAGGGACCAGTAGCGACGTCGCTACTGGTCGAGGGAAAAGAGGGGGGATAGGGTCGCATGAAAAGGGGGAGGCCCGATTGTGTGTGCATGGGGAAGGACAGTCGTTAACTGGCAGGAGCTGAGTTGTTGACGGGGAGGGTGTGCATGGAATTTGGGATGGGGGGGTTCTGAAGGCAAGCGGTAGCGCTTGTGACAGTAGGGCCGAGGGGAGTGCAAGGGCCAACGAGGGCCTGTCTGAAAAGGGTCGTCAAGAGCTGAAGGAGGAATTAGGGGGGGAACCATTGCCAGGAGTGGTGGTTGACAGTTAGGAGGTGAGCCAGAGCTTGTCGAGGAGGTAGCAGTGCAGTCAGGTCGGGAGAAGGGCTGCATAAGCAAAGCCGCAAAGGGCTGCAAGGTGATAGCGGGGTGGTATTGGAAGGGGATCGGCCAAGATTCGGAGGGCTCTGGGAGTTGAAGAGCTTGAGGGAGCTTGAGGGAGGGAAATAATGGACAAGATAATAATCAAGCTATGGCTACTTCTTTGTCTACAAAGAGGTGCTATACCTTTATAAATAGGAAGCAAGGGGACATCTTAGCCTATTTTTAGTCTGTATTTGTCAGTTGAATCAGTTCACAGTGTTTCTTGCATTGATTGCTGTGGAAAAAAATGTTGTCAGCTTGTAGATCGTGACATGTTGATGAGGCTACGACAAGATTATTGGGGACAGTCTCAGAAAACATGCACAAATTATATTTATGATGTTCTTTCTATATGCAGCCATCGTGAAGGATCGGGTCAGAAGATGCAATATCAGTTCAGGCTAAATGGGATGTCAATTTGTTGTAAAGCATGGTATGAGATGCATGGGATACCAAAAACTTCTTTTTATCCATACAACGAGAAGTTTGAATCTGGTGTACGTCAATATGTACATGGAAACACAACCACATTGAGAAGAAGCTTAGTGCATACTGGTTTGGCAAGAGCATTACTTGGTGAGTTTGTAGACAACAACTCCGATCGGATGCCACACAAAAGTAGAACAATGGAAGATGGCTTGAGGGAAACTCAATTGGTAATTCCATCGACATATAAACAAGTTGATATTCTATCTGAAATCAACTCAACTCTTGACCAGATGGGATATGAGAAAAAGTTATCCAAGTCCTCTTTTGGTAGGATTTGGAATAAAGAGATCCCGCATGTATCCCCAACTAAGACGAGTGATTTCTCTAAGTGCAACTTGTGTAGCTCTCTCAAGGCAAAGGAGAAGCCAAACCAAGCCTACAAGAAAGAGCTATGCTTCTAAAGGAAAGAGAAATTCATATGGCACAACAAAAAGTTAAAGGAACTTATACTATGCATGGCATACTTTTTCAGAAACACAACCACAAAAGTATGTCTGCATCATCCATGATAGGATGGACCAAAAGAAGACAGCCATTCCAAGACTACGTGTCACTCCTAAGGGCGTGGATTCAGGGTATAACTTGCAGGTGGCATTGATTGGTATGATCACTCATGGGCATGTAGAAGGTCATTATGGGCACTTTATTTTGAATGGTTTGTGGACATCTGATCCAAACCTTACAATTGGATCAAATGCAAATTGTTTACATAACTTAGAGAGGACAGAGAAGCATCCTCATGGTGACCTTGTAACAAATGGGCTTCCAAGGAGCAATGTATCACTTCTTAACGCTTTAAACTCAAGGGCCATCATATAGCAAGTGATGGTAAACAACCCATTTTTGGTGGAACATCTTCACCTATAGAAGAGATTCCAAGTATACCATTTTGTCGATTTCCCGAAAACTTGTTGCTTCAATTAGATAATTGTGCCTAATTGTGCTGGGAAAAACAAGAATCGGTACTTGTTTGCATATCTATCATTGCTTGTTGCAAGGGGTGTTTTCAAAACAGTGCAACTTGGATTTCTAATGGTTGGGCATACACATGAGGATATAGATGCAATGTTTAGCAGATTCTCAGAGAAGCTACGAGTTTCACAAACATATACTCTACCACATTTGATGGACACATTGAGAACTAGCTCAACGTCTTCTCTAGCTCACAGAGGTGCCTGATTTTAAAAGATATTGCGATGGCTATATTTGTGATGGGCAAGAAACTCTTGTGAGCCACTCAAAACCACTACAATTTAGGTTTTTCATGCAAGATGATACACCAGTGATGCAATATAAAGCACATGTTGGTGTTCCTAATTGGAGTGGAAGAATCCATATTTTGGAAGCGCGATGCTAAAGGTAAACCAATGCTACCATAAGGAAATCCACCTCTAGTACCCATGGCAGAATTTGTAAAGGCACATGAGGAAGTAATATCAGGACTAAAGAACTACATACGATTCTGTCAAGGTTTGAGTACTAGCTCAAATGTACCAAGGTACTATAGACCTGTGATAGATTATTGGAATAATATAATCCAAGAGCTTGTAAAGCCAATTGTTTCAGAGGAAATGTTCTATAGAGAATTTTGGCCAAAATCTCAAGGATCTCATCAACTAGATGGGACTACTCTGACTTCTGAAATGATGCAAATAGATTCATTGGTTTTGAAGAGTACAATGGTCATTATTGTGGTCCTCAACGGGATAGACCAAGAGAAGAGTTTAATCCCATGATAGATGTTCGACCAGGAGACTTTGTTTTGCTACACCCTGATGACACAAGTATCTATCCAGTTTGGCTTGCAAGGGCTATTTCTGATGTTGATAACGGTACTTTGTCATCTACCTACAAGAGAATATTGATACAATATTGGGCACCGTGTGCAAGAAAGAGTGGTATGACAGATGCCCAAGTTATGCTAACTGTTGGAAAGGGTTTTGGACTATCAATGAGAAAGATCCACAAGTGTGGGAAAATGCAGACGCAATTGTTTGGTCTTGGAGAGGAAATAAACAAGGTCCTTATGTTAGAATCAAGATACCAGAAAGGCACGCACTAAAAGCAAAAGCTTGCCCAGGTCTCTCTACTGGAAATGAATCTGATAATGTTGACTCCAATGAGGAATAGAGTCATGTAGCTTGAGTCTTTTCAAGGCCTTTTTTTACAGTTATCATTGTACTATCTCAAGAATTAGATTTCTTTATTGAATATATTTCATTGACAATTTGGAGTCTGTTGTAGAGTACTTTTTTATGTTGCTATCATCGATTTAATAACCATATCTTTTTTTTAATGTGGCTACATTTGTCTATTAAACTTGTTCTTTGTACAAGTCCTTGAACATAGATTCTAACATGTTTGTCTATTACCGGTGTTTATGAACACCACCACCCTACATGTTTATCAATATCCTTTCAAGTTATTAATGCACAGAGAGGAATTTTAGTTTTATAATAACATGTATATTGGATAGTACCATGTCTTGGGAAGATCAATATTCTTACAAAAATTGCTCAAACATGGTTGTCTAATTTTTCCCTTAACAATCGAGAAATTCCCATATTACATGAAACCAATGAATTTCAAAATTCCCGTAATGTGGGATTCTTCCCAAAATACCTAATATAGAGTTTTATGGCATCTCAAGTGAACAGCCCAATGTGATCCCAATATTTATTTTGGCTTTAAGTATTTATTTTACTTATTTGTCAAACTTTGGGTAGGGAAATTTGCTAAGGTGACTATATAAGCACATCTAGCCCCCATTGTAAGGATGCTGAAAAAGGAACGAGGAGAGGTCAGTTTTGGGAGTGTTTGCAGTTCATACGAGGACTGAAATTACCCTTCCGCCTAGTGATCGATCGTTCCTACTTGCTCTTCTTTAAAAAAAAACCCTCAATAGTTAGAAGATTCCCTTTTTCCTTCACCCTACTGATCGCCTTACTAGCGTTGCGCCCTTGCAAACAGGCTGACCCTCCTCCTGCTCCATCTCTCTCCCCCATCCTCGCGCTTAAGCTCGTGTCTCCCCTCCTCCTACTGCACTGTCGAAACAACCAAAAGAACCCCAGCTTGTGCCAGTGCCTACTATGCGTCCTATGATTGGCAAGCAGGACCTCCTGCAGCGCGCAATGCTTGCTATGCAACTGGCTCCAACAAATCTCTCTTGCATGGGAGACCATGCAACACACGCACTCCCAAAATGTGGATGCTCTCCCAAAACGGCTGCTCATGCCGCACTCGAAAAAAAGATGCTACCCGATCTTTGTTTTTCCTTCATCAAAATGATAACAGAGAACAATCAACATTGATTCTCCTCTTCTTCTTTTTTTTTTTTCAAAAATTGTATCACCTACTAAGTGATTGGCTAAGGCCCTTGTCACACGTAGATGGCGGACAAGGCTCAAAACCAGTGACTTGGGCATCCTGCCTGTCACACACAATTAAAAAGGTTTTTTCTGCTCATCTGCTGTCAAATGGGTGCAGCGCAACTACTAGACTCTCCACCTAAGAAAAACAACACCGCGGGTTCAAGTCCTCTCGCATGCGCTCGCGCTACTAATTTTTGGGATGTCCACCATGGAGTCGTGATGGGCAAGGGGTCTGGCTATTTTTGAGGAGCTGCGAACGAAATCTTCTACCATTAAACTTTTGCCACCTCATTCTCACATGCCTGGAAGGCGGACGTGTGTGACAGAGGCCTAAGGTGCTCATCACTGCTCACCTCACCATTTCAAAGGTTTCCTGGGTGTGTCATGTGCTTTGAAACGGGGATGCCAAAAAGAAAGGGGTGAAAGCTGAAAGAAATGCAAGAGAGGTTGCGAGGAACAACAAGGGAGAAGGGACATCGGCGTTTGAGGTTTGGGCTGCTCTCACACACCTGAGAAACCGAAGAGGACAAAGGCAAAAGAGGGTGGAGAGGGGAAAAGAGCACTGCGCGAGTTGAAGGTGAGCAGGCTATGCAAAAACGAGGCGATAGAATGATTGTGCAAGGGCCAAATGAGCATGCGTAGGATTGCGCAGTTTGCAGATGGGTGACTACTATCAAAGTCCAGGTGGGCGAGTGGCTAACTTGATTAGGTGGGGGAGAATACAGACTTTTTGGACTCGTTTTCCTTTCCCGTGAAGATAGCTATCTTGAGGTTATCAGAGTGCCACTGCCATCGATCTATTTCTGGCAAATCCTTTGCTTGGATTCAACTTGATTTCTTGGTCCCCTCAATGCAGGTGGTCGTCACACCTTCCACGGAGTTTCTAGAAACCATCTCATATGATTGTGTGCGGATTCTGGTATATCGAAAGGAACTCATGCCCCCTGCTACTACTGATGTTGGTGAGAGCATTGTAGATATCAGTAATAAGAGTCAACATTCTACATAAATTTCCAGATGAGACATCTCAGAAGAGATGCTATTTTCCAATGTGGAAAAGCCACCGTAGGCGGATCCATCTGAGGCTCCTTTTTCACTTACGCTCATAGCATTAGCTGGGGTAGTTGGGGATCGAGGATGGTGTGATCCTGTCAATTCTTCGCTAGCATTTTTTCCACTTGGTGTGGCTATTACAACAGCTTATCACTCAAAGATCTTCAAAAGCCGACGTCAAAATGTGACCTTTACAGGTGGATATTTGTTGTACGCAACGAGGAGAAGTCACTCTTTATTGTCACTAACACTGTCTAGCAAATGGAAAGGTACCAAAAACCAAACAAGAGCCTTGAAACTACTGTTTGCACAGGTTATTGGAACTGCAAGCCAAGCTCTTAAATAGAAGTCGTTTCTGAAAAGTGCAACATATACTGACCTCAAGTATGAATAGATTTTGAAGCACCGAAATGAAGCTTCTAGCAATAACACTATCCGATTGAAATATGTTGGTTGAAAATGTGACCAGGGGCTTCTCATAATAATGTATCTCTGCTAAATTGTGTTATTTGTGGAAGGGATGCATCTCAGCTGTAATGTATTCCAAAAATACTGCATTTCAATTTAGATTCACAAACCTAACTTTATAAATGAAGAAGTCATATAGAACCAACCACAACAGACACGAAGCACTACATCACGTAGACCATGCATTCCACCTTTGCATAAACATGTTTTCGGAAACACTCAACACTTTCAAAGCACAATTTTCAAGAGAAGACCACTCGCAAGTTCAAAGAACTGACAAAGAGTGATAAATACGTTTGAAGCAACAGCTTGGAAGAAGATGGCTCACAAATGCGGGGGGCAACCATAGTTCACCATTTGGAGCCTATCATTGGCACAAGGGGGAGAGTGTTCTCAAAAGAAACTCCACATGACAATATCTGGAAATCTTGCTCTTCCCACCACCCTAGGACACCCAAAACTTGATGCACAAATGGAGTACATTTCAATATGCACATGTGGTGTACATTTACAATTTGAAGTAGGTAATTCCATGTCATCATATGACTTAGAGACACCAAATTGTCGTGGTGGAGCCTCTCTGACATTTTGCAAACCAGTCAGCCAAGTTTGAACGATCTTGCAGGCAGCTATGGTTGGCTACTCATCCATATCTTGGATGTGAAGCTGCCATGGCTTACGTTTCGTGGATGCTATATCAAATGCTACACCAAAGAAGCACACAAGCATTAGAGATCCAAGATGCAGTCTTTCAAGTAAAGGAGGTGGTCATCTTGTATGTGGGCTTCATGTTTGAGCAGTCAAACATGTTCGCAGCCCCCGAGGGCCGGGGCTCTGCAACCACGTCAAGAAAGCACTGAATAGTCTCTCTTATTGCATCACGCAACACTTCTCCACCAAGCAACAATATCCTCACGCTGCCATCGGGTTTTGTCAGGAGCTTTGGAAAACTTACACAACAGTGTTGCAAGAATTTTGCCTACCATAGATCATGACTAGCAAACCTTATTGCACAACCTTGGATGCAATGCCCTACCAGTTAAGGCTTTGATTGATGGGGCAACATGTCAACCTCAGATTTTGTCGTTGGAGGGAAGCCATAGTCCACACTGTAGCAGCCATTGCATGTCTTCCATGAAGCAGCATTGTGAGCATTGTGTGCAGGACTAGCTCCTTCCATTCCTTGTAGACATACAACTTAAAATTCTCTCCATCAACTTATAGCTCTTGATCATTTTGTCATTCATACAACAACGGAGCACCAAAATCTTGTGCAATACCGAAAGCCTTGAACGGGATTTAGAACAAGAAGTATGATCTCCAATTACAACTGTCTAATGCAGGTGGAAGTCCACAATGCTGAAACTTTTGGTTCATTTGCAAACTTTAATAGATACATTGGACCAGCAACCTACCATTCCCCTACTTCAAAAACCTCACCCACCAGTTTCCCTCCTTAGATGGGCACTGGCCCTACATCTGTCCAAATGTACAATCAAATGTGGAATAGGCATAACTACTGTCTTAGCCGATGGCCTGTCTCGATAAAACATACAGCAAGTTGAGCTTGACATAGGAGTAAAAGGCTTTAGCTTCTTATATAGCCATGTCATTGTAGATACTAGCAACCCAAGTTTACGTACAAATGCAAAAGAATTGTAAATCTTCCATGAAGTTTCTGCAATTTCTATACAATTCAACAGGTATTGCCCATGCCAAGAGCTAAATAAATGTTCAGTCTGTCCATAAAGAAACACCCTTGCTTGCCTTCAACCATAACGCTTTTGTCAGCACAACCATCAATTTGCAAAGATAACTTTGACTGGCCTCATGCTCTTCATTAACAATGTAGTAGATGTGATGTGTGAAAGGCACATTGGTGTGGCCTTTTTGCGACAAAGCTTCCCTTCAGGGATTGTATAAGGTGCCATCATGCATTGCCATAATATTCAAGTTTCCCAAACAAAGCCACATGTGCCATGCATCTATATCAAAGTGGGTTCAGAGCATGAGATCTTTAAGAACAATCTCACCATGCATGTTTATGCTTTTGTTCTGCTTCATCGTATGCGTGGGAACATACCCCATGAATTAGGTGCTTCAAATGCTATACTGACAAAATGTTGCGCAAACATGGCGGAAAACTAAATCCAAATGGATTTTTTGAAACTCTTCACTTGATAGCCCCTTTGAGATACATATACTGCATTCGCTCAAATGTGTACGTGCCTCATCCGATTGCTCATATATGTGATTGTACGGACTCCTTGCGACGGAACTGCAAACATGGAGGTGATTAGACACATAAATAAAAATGCATCCCCTATCCTGAGGCTGGGGCCCCAAGATGTGATGCCAAAATCGCTTATTTCACAAGCACATCTCCTTGGATGGGCAAGTTGTAGGCAAGGAGTAAGGCATCAACAGATGCCTTGCTCAAGTGAAAGATCTCTTGCCCTGTTGTAGGAAATCCCACCGGAATTTGCCCATTCACTCGAATGGGCACCAATGGTTGCGTTAAAGTCCTCCTTGAATTCACGAAGCGGGCATTCAATGCGTCAATTTCTCCTCGAATCTCATGAAGCTGTTGCATGACCTCACCAAAGGTTGGGGCATGCTCCAACTGCCCTAACTCATCCCTCAAAGTATTGAAAGAAGCCCTAATGATAGGCCAGTTGACCTCTCCTCTACCTCTACCTCTACCTCTGCCCCTACCCCAAACAGGCATAATGTTCAGGTGCCCTTGCCCCTAGGGTAGAGACGCTGTGAGCGGGATGAAAACACATAGAGCGCCTCTATAATGACCCGACACACACTCTTGGGAAGATACACACACACACACACTATGGGGCACCACTCGGCTTACACAACACACCTGGCCGAGACAGGGAACACACCTCTAGAGTGAGAGGAGAGATACTATCCACTTGCCCACTCCACACAGACACACACACACACACACACACACACAAACTCAGCTCAAAAGAGGAGAACTTCTGATGTTTAGATACAAATGAGCTTGGGCCAACACCAATGGGGCAAACAGCTCACACAATATGGGTAAAAGATACCAGATACAATCACAAATTGGAGAAGAAGCTTCACTCACCGGAGAAGATTACACAGAAAAACAGCAGAAAAAGAGTGAGGAAATTGGCAAAATGGACAGCTCTATCGCGTCCGGAACGGCCCAAAACCCCAGTCTACAATGTCAAAGTGCTCAAATCCGACCTCGGATGAGCAGTTTACGGCCAAAACAGGCTCCAAAATGAGCAAAAACACACCTGCGGCTGTTCCTCCTCTCTTCTCCACGTTTTTTCTGGTCTTCTCTCTGTTTTTTTAGTTCCCACACTTAGCTTTATTACTTGGGCACCCTTGGCCTTTTAGATGACCTCAAACGGACCCCGAACAGGCCAAAAACTGACCTCGCAGTGCATAGTTGTCACCTTTTTGCATCATCAGCACACCTGGCACTCAGCTTTTTTCAAATAATGCATCTCGCCACCATGTGAAGTGGCCCCAAAACGTGGTCCTAATGATGACCTTTCTGCATAACTCTCACCAGAAAACACCCACGTTGTGTCCGTCCTCATCCGCGTGCAAATATTGACCTCGTTCGCCCTCCTGACGCCACTAGATGCCATCTGACGCACCTGCTGACCTCACGTCGTCGGCCCGCGGATAGCTTCCTCGAGAAGTTTTACGCACTACCAACTCCTCCTTATTGTAGAAAAAACTCATTAGTATTGATAATAGTGAAAATCGTTGCACTATGTACACCCTGTCCTACCTGTACACATGTGGGCCCCACATAACCACCTGGCTAAGGAAAATGGGCAATCCTTTATTTGATGCACCATGCATGTATATGTACATATGCGCAATCCCTTGCTCCAAAAAACTCCTGACATAATTTGCCCATCCCCTAGCCTGCTAGATCATTCATGATCAACAGCAGCAAAGAGAGATATGAGACTCGCCGCATCACAGGTCTCCTTATCCCTCACCAACACTGCTTGATCCACAGACAACTCATCTTGCTCCACCATCATCAATCTAGCATGATACAATTTAAGACGCAACCCATTTACCCTTGACTTATGTAGAACACCATCTAGGTTAGCCAGCTGATATGTGCCATTTGGAAAACACTCCACTACCTTGAAAGGGCCTTCCCACTTAATTTGAAACTTCTTTTGGAAGGTGTTGTCCAGCTTACTGTTGTAGCACAAAACCAAGTCATGTTTCTTGATACCCTTACTTTTAACCTTTTCATTTATCTTTGCCAAAGCCTTATCCTGCATCTGCCCATAATGCTCCAATGCGCTCATCCTATCTAACTGGACCTCTTGTAACTGCAAGAGCCTCTCTTTGAATGCATCACTAGGCGACCCAAGCAACTTCTCTAACATCTTGACCGCATGCAACTCTACCTCCACAGGCAATAGTGCTTCTTTTCCATACACCAAATGAAATGGAGTAAACCCTGTACCTGTCTTCACCGAAGTACGGTAAGCCCATAATGCACTAGGCAATTCCAAATCCCAATTCTTTCCTTGGTGCTCTGTCACTTTAGAAAGAATTTGTACCAACTCACCATTGAATCTTTCATTTAAGCCATTACACTGTGGGTAATAAGGAGTGGTATGCTGATGCTTAATCTTCATCTTTGTGCATAAGAATTCTAGCAGTTTAGCTCTAAATCCTGGCCCCTTATCTAAAAGTAGCTCTAATGGCACCCCAAACTTGCAACATATTTCATCATACACAAATTTTGCCACATCCTTTGCAGTGATCTGTTTTACTGCTATAGCCTCTGCCCATCTAGAAAGATAGTCCACTGCCATCAAAATATAGCTTTTGCCCCTGCTTGTGATAGGTAACGGGCCTATTGCATCAATCCCCCACTTTTCAAACACATCAAACTCCATAATGGTTTTTCGTAGCTCTGGCTTCAACACTCTCTTCCCAAACGCTTGACACGTATTGCAAGACCTACACCAATGGTGAACATCCTTGTGCAAACTAGGCCATACATACCCCTCTTGCAAAATCTTATGCAAGGTGATCTTTAGAGCAAAATGGCCACCACATGCGCCTTCATGATTCTCTTCCAACACTCTGTAAAGCTCCTCCCGCCAAGGTACACGTCTCAACACGAGATCAGCCCCTTTCATGTATAAGACATCACCAATCAATTTGTACTTGTATGCTCTACGCACAAAGCCATACTTCTTAGACTTCTGAATCTCCTTTGGAATGATTCCTGTTAGCAAAAACTCCTCTTCTTGAGCCAAACTTTCCCGGCCGTGATAAAGAGGTAAATTGGTCCTCAACACGAATAGCTCCCCAATCATGCCTTGAGCTGCTTCATGTGCCTCTCCATTTAGAGCACGTTCAATGTGTCTGATGCTCCATGCTTCAAACTTTTTTAACAGGCCTTTAATTCTGAAGCACATTTCCTTCAATGAGGTGTTCTTGCTCTTCCACACACCCAGCACTTGCTTCACCACTAACAAGGCATCACCTTTTATGCTCAACCTTCGAACGCCATGCTTCAAACAAATGTGTAATCCGGCTTCCAATGTAGCATATTCAGCCTCATTGTTACTATGCGCATCCAATTTGAACCCTCTCTTGCATACTAGCTTCCCCTCTGGATCATAAAGTGCTATACCCCCTGAAGCTGCATCGTGGCTCTTTCTGTATGAACCATCAAAGAACAACACATGTGCATTGCTGATCTGTGGCACTTCTTCAACTACCTTTCTCACCACCTCTTCCTTAACAATAAGGGGATTCTCCTTGTAGGTCAACAAATCAGCTAGGGTAGCCCTTGTACTATCTTCCACTAGAAAAGAGAACTCAAACTCTTGCTGCTCAATTACCCATTTCTTCACCACATTTGACATGTTAGTACCATTAATTAACTGTGGCAAAAAGGCATAACTCGTCAAGAAAACAAAAGGCCGTGGTAGCAAGTAATGACGAAATCGTCGACAAGCAAATATTACACTAGCCATCACTAGCTCTACTTCCGATAACTTTCTCTCTGCTACCAACTTCACTCGGCTTGCACAATACACTGGCCTCATATAATGGCTGCCCTTCCCCTTTTGCAATAGCATAGCTCCACTGGCATCATCCCCTACTGATGGATTTACATAAAAAACTTTCTCCCAATCAGGAGCCTGCATGGCTGACAAACCCCCTAACACCTCTTTCACCTCTTGAAACACTTCTTCACACTTGTCATCTCATTGCAATGGATCATGCTTTGCCACTTGCTGTAATGGATAAAGAAGCTGCAAAGACAATGGAATAAACCGTGCCATGTACTTCACTTTGTGTATAAAGGTTGCCAATTGCTTCGTACTCGTAGGTGATGGAAGAAGAATAATAGACTTAACCTTGTCTGGATCAGCCTCAATGCCATTTTCTGACACCATGTGGCCCAATAACTTCACCCTTGGCTGTGCTAGATGACATTTCTTTGGATTTAGTTGTCCTCCACATTCATCATATCGAGCCAATACCATCTGTAGCTTCTCATGGTGTTCAGCCCTACTGCTATAAACACAGAAGTCATCCATAAAAGCTTTAACACAACTACCAATGAATGGTTCCAACACCCAATTCGCTCTCTCTTGATAGAAAGATGGTCCATTTGACAACCCAAACGGCAACACTGTGTAGCAATAGCAGCCCCATGGAGTAATGAAAGTTGTCTTTGTGCGGTCTTTAAGAGTAATCTTCAATTGAAAATAGCCTGAAAAACCATCACACACACTGTACCTCTCATAACCTGCCAATGAATCCAAGATCTGATCGATGAATGGAAGAGGATATGGGTTCTTCTTAGTGGCTGCATTTAAGGGTTTAAAATCTACACAAATCCTCCACTTCCCATCCTTCTTTGGACTGACTACTACTGGACTCACCCATTCTGTGGTCTCCACTGGAACTATGAACCCTGCCTTCAATAACTTGTCCACCTCTACCCGCAAGGCTTCCATTTGCTCTTGACCCATCCTTCTTAGCCTTTGCCGCACTGGCTTAGCACCTTCTTTCAGCTCTATATGCATCTCTTCACCCTTGAATCCTCTGATCTCTTCATATGAAGTAATGAACAAATCAGGAAAACTAGCCAACATATGCAAAAATATATCCTTCTCCATAGCTGAGAGGTCTCCACTAATCATTTGCGTCATTAATTCCTGCTTCTTTGACAACTCAACCTTGGTTTGCATCAGCCCTTCAATCACTTCATAAGGCCCTTCACTTTCATCTTCAACTTCCTTCGCAAATGTGACTAAACCACACTCCTGGATTTCTTTATCCATCAAAAGAAATGCAACATCAGCATCCTCATCACTGTTGGTAGTGCTATCACTGTCCTCATCTGTCACCGTGGAAGAGTCTTCATCACTAGACTCATCCTCATCTTCATAAAGCTCCTCTAATCGTTTCCTTGTGTCCATATTATAAAGCTTCTTGGTACCTGTCTTTCCATAGAGGCTAATCGTACCATGTCGCCAATCTTGAACAGCTCCCACTGCACGTAACCATGGTCTGCCCAATATAATAGGATATGCTCCCAACCCTGCTGGCATCACATGAAAATCAACCACTGCCCTTTCATCATATGCCTCCACTTCTAAGCTCTTTACAACACCCAAACATTTTACTTTCTGATGGTTTGCCAATCTGATCCGGAAACCTGACACCCCAGCCACTGTGAGACCCATCTTCTCAACGCATGAGTGTGTTATGACGCATATTTGGGCTCCGCCATACATAACCTTGTCCCAAATTTTTCCTTTTATGCGACACATCTACTATTGGACAAATGTCTGGTAGCTCGTCCATTGCCAACACCTTTACTGAACCTCTCTCTGGCTCTTTCTCCATTGGGTTAACCATCCTCTTCCACTGTCGCTTTAGCTTAGGCACCATCTCTATAAGCTGCCCAAAAGTAACATCTGCCTTCCTGCTCGTCAGATCCTCCCTCAAGTCATAGCTTAATTGCCCATCCCCTAGTGGAAAATCTGAAACATGAAACTTTCGACGAGCTCTCCTTTTCCTCTTGGCCTTGACATCCTCGCCTTCATGGCTCTTTCCTTTCTTCTTACTAGGACCTGGGGCACTTCTTCCTTCCTCTAATGTATCCTCTAGCCTTGATGCCTTCTCCAAAGTGACTACACTTAGCACTTTTGTCTTTCCCTTTTCCTCCTGGGTCAGTCCACTGGTTCCTTCGTCTCCCTTAATTTCGATGCCATAATCATGCGACCTAGTTAGCACCTGTTTTGGCAATGGATACATGTCTCCCCCCATCTTTGGTGGCTTATCACATTGCGGGCTGATGTGGCCCAACTCTCCACAATTATAACATGTGGGCGTCTGCCTCCAAAACCTACCATTGCTTTGTCCAACACCATTCCTAGGCCTTTCTTCACCTCCTGGCTGATTTGCAAACCGCCCTCGACCTCGATTATTTCCCACTTGACCTAGCATGTTTAGGCTGAGATTCTTCATCAAATCAACCACTTGCCTCATGTCTTGCCTTAGGCCATCATCTTGCACTGCTGTAGTGACCACTGCTGGCATAACCTGAGTAGTAATAGGAACCACTGGTTCATGATGAACCCCTGACATACGACCTTGTAAAGAGTCCATAGGCTGAAATTCAGACCTCATGGGCAAAGACTCCACCCCTAACTGGCTCATTTTCCTCAGCTTCCACTCTTTGTTCCTTGCTACCTCTAGTGCATCCTCATATGTCCTAGGCTTCTTTAGCTCCACTCTCCAACGTATAGTCTCCCAAAGACCAGCCAAGAACCTGTCCTTCTTCATCATGTCAGGCGGGGGTACCTGTGGTGCTAAAGCCTTGCACATTCGCTCCCATGCCAATGAAAACTTACGTATGTACGCATCTACTGGCTCACCTTCCTTTTGCACCAAAGCCTGTACTTCTTGCCACACCTTGTCAGGATCTTCTATCTTCACAAACTCCACTTCCAACCCATGTCGTAGATTGTCCCAACTCAACCTTACAGGTGGATCAACCACACGCAACTCCTCTTCAAATGCTTTAGACCAAACTCGTGCATCACTCTTCAAACAAATTTGGAGAAGGCGTAACATTTGCGCAGGGTCATGAATCTGGTTGCTAATGCAGGCAACCTCCATCTTTTCCAAAAATTCTTCCACATCTTCGCCACTTCTTCCATGAAACTCCGGATAAGAGAAAGCCATGGTTACCCAAGTTACAATGCTTTGAGAATCCCTTTGAACACACGTGCAAGAACCCAAAACTTTTCACTTCCCAATCCCCAGAAACTTCAATGGAGCTCAGCTTTAGATAAGGACAAACACATGCACATCAAATGAGTTTTCATAGTTGATCATCGGAATGACAACAGGCAAAGGACATTCCAGGATCTCTCTCAATCTTCTTGGCCCAAACATAAAGACTATGCGCTGCTGGAAAAAGATCTTCCTGGACACATGAACATTAATCTGAATCCTTTGAGTTAAATGAAAAGGAGTGAACTGAGGGCCATTTTGATCATCCATTAAAGCCAACCATGAAGCTCCCAAGAAGGCACACCTGACTCAATCTTTGATTTTGCCAAAATTTTAGCAACATAACAGCATAAATGGCTCAAAATACGAAAAAACCAGCCATCATAACTTGGAAAAATTTTGGCAGAGTCTCCCCAGAAATAGAGCAGTAGGAACCCAAAATATAGACTGTCTATGTATGCATAAACTGTCAACAATAGAACCCGAGCATCAAGTAGGATTCACTAGTACATAGCCTATGGCGAGGTCACAAAAAGGGTGCTCCAGCTACCTGTATCACCGAAAGGATCTCTACATTTGAGAATCCCCCAGCTCAATAAAAACCTCACGCTATCGACCCTCACACGAAGGCTAATGCAAATCGCCTATAGTCAAGTCTCAGAAATGACTATCTTCCAGACCAAGTCTCAAAAATGGTTGGGACTGCCAAATACAACCAAGTATGGCTCCACAAATGTGTACAATGGCAGTTTCCACAAGTAACGTACAATCCAGTAGACAATGCGCTCAAATAGGCGCCAAGTGATGCATACCCACAACAACTGCAAGTGACATCACTGCTAGTATATCACTGTACTCCAGCTACCTGTACCTGTGTGAATCACCTGTACCTGTACCTGTCCCTCTAACCTATAACCTGTAACCTGTAATGTGCAACCTGCAACCGGTAATCCCGAAGCTCGAAGCTCGAAGCTCGAAGCAGAAGGTACTCGAAGAAGATCCTCCGTGGGGGCACCAAAAGAATGTGAGCGGGATGAAAACACATACAGCGCCTCTATAATGACCCGACACACACTCTTGGGAAGATACACACACACACACACTATGGGGCACCACTCGGCTTACACAACACACCTGGCCGAGACAGGGAACACACCTCTAGAGTGAGAGGAGAGATACTATCCACTTGCCCACTCCACACAGACACACACACACACACACACACACAAACTCAGCTCAAAAGAGGAGAACTTCTGATGTTTAGATACAAATGAGCTTGGGCCAACACCAATGGGGCAAACAGCTCACACAATATGGGTAAAAGATACCAGATACAATCACAAATTGGAGAAGAAGCTTCACTCACCGGAGAAGATTACACAGAAAAACAGCAGAAAAAGAGTGAGAAATTTGGCAAAATGGACAGCGCCATCGCGTCCGGAACGGCCCAAAACCCCAGTCTACAATGTCAAAGTGCTCAAATCCGACCTCGGATGAGCAATTTACGGCCAAAATAGGCTCCAAAATGAGCAAAAACACACCTGTGGCTGTTCCTCCTCTCTTCTCCACGTTTTTTCTGGTCTTCTCTCTTTTTTTTCAGTTCCCACACTTAGCTTTATTACTTGGGCACCCTTGGCCTTTTAGATGACCTCAAACGGACCCCGAACAGGCCAAAAACTGACCTCGCAGTGCATAGTTGTCACCTTTTTGCATCATCAGCACACCTGGCACTCAGCTGTTTCAAATAATGCATCTCGCCACCACGTGAAGTGGCCCCAAAAAGTGGTCCTAATGATGACCTTTCTGCATAACTCTCACCAGAAAACACCCACGTTGTGTCCGTCCTCATCCGCGTGCAAATATTGACCTCGTTCGCCCTCCTGACGCCACTAGATGCCATCTGACGCACCTGCTGACCTCACGTCGTCGGCCCGCGGATAGCTTCCTCGAGAAGTTTTACGCGCTACCAACTCCTCCTTATTGTAGAAAAAACACATTAGTATTGATAATAGTGAAAATCGCTGCACTATGTACACCCTGTCCTACCTGTACACATGTGGGCCCCACATAACCACCTGGCTAAGGAAAATGGGCAATCCTTTATTTGATGCACCATGCATGTATATGTACATATGCGCAATCCCTTGCTCCAAAAAACTCCTAACAACACCAGAGGCCACAATCCAATGCTCTGTTTCTTGAGCCCATGTTCGGGCAAGCTCACATGGCCCTTCTCCCTTGCTGTTCCTCGCAAACTCTCTTGCATTTCTTTCAGCTTTCACCCCTCTCTTTTTGGCATCCCCGTTTCAAAGCACACGACACACCTAGCAAACCTTTGAACTGGTGAGGTGAGCAGTGAGTATTTGATCATATCAAGAACCATTCTGATAAGCAAAAGGAAAAGAAGCCGGTAATGAAAAGAAAAATGCATATAAAATTTATTAATTAGGGTTACAAGGATCTCCTCTATTCTGACCTTGTAGGCCACAAGCCACAGGCGAGGCAGCCTATAGCAAGGTAGATACATGGCAGTGAAGTGGGTTGGGGAAGCCTTGGGAGGGGGCCCAGTAGCTTCGCCTTTGTTGCTGCTATAGATCCTCAACTCCCCCTCAATTTTTGCTCTTCGGGCGAGATCTATCTACCTTCCTGCCCCTTTTTTGGGGGGGCAAATGGGGGTGAATTGCTGTGGTGGCTTGGTTTGGGGACAGGGTTTGCAGATGTGGGAGGTCCGCACTCCTTGATGGCTTCATAGGACCGTTCCTACTTCTATTGGGGTTCCCATTTGTAGAAAAGCATGTCTTGGTGGTTGTTCATGTAGGGGCTTTTTACTCCCCTTAAAAAGCCCGTTACTATTCTCATTCTTTAATCTTGACTACAGTGTGGGTTCTTTCATCGTTCTGGTTTGCCATGGAGGTTGATGGCATGAGGGGTCCACGGTGGCACCTCATCCTCCTTGGCCCTTTTGCAATGGTGATGGAGGCTTGGACTCCCCCAATAAGCAATAATATGCTCTCTTTAGGCTTCTGATTACATCTCTTGGATTTTCTCTTCTGATTGTTAGTCTGTACTGCTCTACTTTTATGTGCTCAGGGTTGGTTCTTGATGCTTATAATATGTTTCTGCCCTGTTTTGCTACTACTTGTTTTGTAATGGTATTTTGATGGAACTGTGGTGGTTCTTTTTTATGCTCCCGCAGTGATTTTGTGGGGAGCTTGCAATATGCTGGTTTTGGTAATACATTCTCTGCTCAGTGCTGTGAGTATGGCTAAAGAATAGGAAAATGCATATTTCTACTTTAGACTCTAAAATCGTGATGCATGATACAAAATGGTTTAGTCCACATTGTTGGTGTGACCTTTCTACTTTATAGTCGACAACAATGATAAATGATTCAAAATGGTTTTGTGCACATTGTTGGTACTATCCTTGTATTCAAGATGCACACATGATAGTGAATATATATAGTGAATGGTGTCCCATTGCTATGATGTCAGTAGCTTACAAGATTATTGCCAAGGCGGTCGCCCTCAGACTTGCCCCCCTCCTAAACAAGATCATCTCTCCTCATCAGCACAGATTTATCAAAGGAAGATCCATATATGACATCTTGGCTGCAATGGTGGGCATCGAATATGCAACCTTCACCAAGCAAGAGTGCATTCTTCTGCAGCAAGGCTTATGACAAGATAGCATGGTCCTATATAGAATATGTAATGAAAGCCCTAGGCTTTGGGCCTCACCTGTGTTGTCTCATTCGTTCATTAGGTGAGGGCAGCCAATCAGAGCTCCTATTTAATGACAAAATTTTAGGCTCCTTCGAGGTCAAAAGGTCTATCAAGCAAGGATGCCCCATGGCCCCCCTACTCTTTGCCATCGGTTCACATCCTCTCATCACGATGCTCGAAGTCAGTGCTGTGCGGGGGGAGATACAAGGCTTGATTATTCCAGGTAATGACTAGCTCCTAGCAAAAATGTTCGCAGATGACTCACTCCTCTCCTGAAGGCGTGCCTCAGGTTGTCAGGAAAGCTCTTGAGATTGTGAAAACGTTTGCCATTGCTTCGGGCTCTAAGTGTAATATAGAAAAATCGAGGCTAATTTCTCTGTCATCAGAAAAAGACTCTTTCGACCCCTCTATCTAGACAAGGGAGATTGTCTCAAAAGGGAGTATTTTCAGGCACCTGGGAGCCCCCTTAGGAGTGGATGTGACCCATAAACAAATATTTCAATGGGCTCTTGAAAAAGTTAAAACAAAAATGAGAAGGTGGGAGTATGCTCTCCTCCCCTTCTCGAGCAGGATTAAAGTGATAAATTCATTTATGCTCCCTTATATTGCTTTTAACAGCCTCCTGCTCAAGATAGTTAAGTGCAACTGAAAAGAGTTCTTAAAACCAGTTAAAATATTTTTATGGAAAAACAACACAAAGACCTCCATACCATGGTAGTGGGCCAAACGGAAGTCAGTTGCTCGACTTGTGGACCAGGGAGGTCTCGGAGTTCTCAACCCAGTTGCCCATGCTGAGGCCCTATGAATAACAAGGGTTTGAATCGGCTCAGTCAATTTTGGGACGGCAACAGTAAGAGCTGGAAAACCATTAACTTGCTGACAACTCGGTTTCAACTAAATGGGTACGAGGTACTGCTAGTCAATAGAGAAATCAAAGAACTAGACAATGTTGTAATGCCAATTTGTGAATCCACATTTGAGTGGAACGCTTGGAGATGGCCCGGAAGTAGCCTGTTATGGAAACCCCATTCTAAAGGCATCTATCATGCTTTAATGCATGAGGATCATTGGTATAGTCCCCTCAACAAAAATCTGGAAGAAACAGTGGCGGAAAGAACATTGGTAGGCTGTCATGGAAAACATTTGGAAGCCACAATGGCCCCAGTTCATGAAAATATTCTTGTGGAAGGTGTTGTGGGGTGCTTTGCCAACGAGAAATAAGATCCATGAAAGACGTATAGGGTCTGATCGATGCTCTGGGTGAAGGATAGCTAGTGAAGATTTGGCCACCTCTTCATAGAATGCCAAGGAATCAAACATCTGGCAGGAATGATGTGGCAGATTAGGTTCGCCAGGACTGATCTATTTCTAGGTGGCAAGAGAATGATAAGTCCTGCAATTATTATCTGCATTCAAACTGTCAGATACTTCTTCTTCCATCATATCTGGCAGGTAAGAAACCGCCGTGTTTTTAATGGGGTCCTAGATGTGACGAACTTTTCCAAGATCATTCAAGAAAGCAGAGTGATGATCCGTATGATCAAAATCAAACAAGGCTCGGAAGATTGGTCCAACAAAGAAGTTATATTTAAGGTTTCATGGTGTCTGTAGAATGTGTTTTCATCACAATTGAAGCAAACCATAGCCAAACTTTTTGCCTTTTCTCCCCCCTTCCCCCCCTTCTTGTCTTTGCTCTGTTCCAACCATTTGGTGTTTGCGTATGATATGTGTATACGGTGTGCCTCCCGGGGCCTCTGTGTGTGTGAGAGAGAAAGAGAGAGCGGTATGCCTTGTGTGATTGCTATAAACGGTGTGCCTCCCGGGGCCTCTGTGTGTGTGAGAGAGAAAGAGAGAGCGGTATGCCTTGTGTGAGAGAGAAAGAGAGAGCGGTATGCCTTGTGTGATTGCTATAAACGGGAAAAATTGGTTTGGTGTGTTGTCAATTGATTGTGCAAAGGGTGCGTACGTTCGTATGCATACATGTGGTGGTGTGTATGCAAATTCTGTGAGTTTTGAAGGTGAACTCCGGTGGATTGGGGTGCAATGAGTATCCTAGGGCATATGTGTTGTGTTCCCCTTTCCCCTATCTACTACCGTTGGTGCAATCAAAGTGTGACGACCCTAGTAGAGGGCACAAGCAGTTATGTGTATGCTTATAGATGCATGGCAGAGTGCTAGAGGAGATGGGAAGAGCCTAAGCAGGAAAGTGGAAGCGGAAATGTATGCTTTATGTGGTTTTGGAGGCCAAAAAGGTTCTAGATAGGGCCTGAAAGGGTGGCAGGTGAAGAATGTTCAAGGTGCTAGTTTTTGACCTAGATATGTAGAGCTTGAAATACTAAAGGAGTAGATCTAGACAGTTCGGTAAACGGAGCCACGGTGTGCAAGATACGGGGCTTTGAAGTTAGAAGTGATTACAGATCAAGACGGATAGGCCAAGTGATGCCAGCTAGTCCGAGCCAGTTTGGAGCTATGGGTGTGTAGTGCTTAATTTATGGAGCGTGATGGTCTTTTCAGATCGTCATTTGGAGTTACGGATGCCAAGTTATTGCTAGATGAAGTTTTGTCGGGGGTCGGTTCTGAGCAGGTTTGTTGACCGCCTCGATCGATGTGTAATTACGAAGATTCTGGAGCTTGAAAAGTTTTGTAGAGGTAGTGGGTGATATATGGAGCTACAGGGAAGTGATTGCTCATTAATTGGAGGCCAAACCATGGAGATATTGCGAAGTGAAGTCTGATCGAGTTGGCGGTGGAGTATTGCTTGGTGTTTTTTAGCACTTTTGGTACTCGTCGTTCCAGACCATGCGGAGGTTGGAAAGCGGAGGGTGCAGCTGGAGTTGAAGCCTGGTATGTGAGCTTTAAGGTAATTTGGACGGCTCGGTGTTAGGGGCTCCGAGCGCTCTATGGAAGTAGGTCAAATCAAGGGGAAAAAGTTGGTTTTTTTAAGCAAGTTTTGTGTGGAATTTTGAAGGCTTGGGAGGGTCAACACTAGGGGCAGTACCACTGGTGCAGGGTTGATCCCACTTGGAAAAACAAGGAAGGCGTTTTGGGTCATTCCTAGTCTTAAGGCATCACAAAAGGGGGCGAGCCCTTGGGAGCTTAATGGCCATGGCGTCGAATGGGGCTTGGCTCTACGCAAACTCTTAGCGGCGACGACCGATAGATATTTTGAGGGAGGAGGCGGCGCAATGGTGGGCTGACAGAGTTTGTAATAGAATTTGACTATTCAATTTGAGAGTAGCGGAATTTAATGAGAGTACTTTCAAGAAATGATTTTGTGAGCATAGCGGGTAGACATAATTGAAGATAGCAACATAATTATAGCAATTAGTTAACTTGGCATGGACAATACTTTTGCAAGAGAGAGAATTTAGAGAACATGACAACAGTTGAGGACCGGATTTATGTGAAGCCGGTCCCCCCTCCAATAGGCATTTGTATTATGATTTCTCCCATAAAGAGAGACTTGTTACAATACATTCTTTGTGTTCCTTGTGACCTAGGTGAAGCAATGAAGATGGAAAGCTTCATGCATCACCAACATAACATAAACTTGAAGAAAGCTTTAGCTATCCCAAGCCTCAGTCCCAAGACCTCAAACACCTTTGAAGGTGGAGAGAGCTAGCAGGGAATGAGGGTGGGGAAGAGGAAGAAGAAACATTTCGTAGGAGAAAGAATTAGTTCCTCACTTATCATACTCTTGTTGCTAGCATACATAATAGCATAGTAATGAAGAAGAAGGAGATGGCAAGCTTAAGCATTGAAGCATGGATCTTGGTTGGATTTGCACTCCATAGCCAAGAGTGTTGGTGTAGGCTCTCAACCTTTACTTGGTTGAGAGGGAGCTCTTCCACTTTGCATAGCACACAATGAGAGTGCTTGTCAGTGTGTGTGGGTGAGTATACCCCCTAAGCACCCCCCTAGCATGCTTGGGTCGACCCCCCCTTGTAGCTCATGCTTGAAGCTCATTGAACCCCTCCAGGCCTAGCCAATCACAAGCAGAATCCATTACAAGCAACAGGGATAGCCTTGGGACAAGTGTCCCCCTTTCCCCTTTGAGAGAGAGAGGACTTGATAAATGCAAAAACAATTAGATAATTCAAGTAATTTATCATTGGACCCCTTTGAAGCCTAGCCAATAGGCTTCAAGCAACACATGAAGGTAACATGGGTAGGGACCTGACATGTGTCCTTGCTGCCTCTTCAAGCTGGGGCTTCCCTTGTGAGTGTGAGTGTGTGTTCTCTCTCTAATCCATAGGAAAAGGGCTCGCCCCCCCTCTTGTAGGGATGCTTTTGACTTTAGGAGCTCAAGCACCTTAGTCATCAAGCATGACAAAGCACTTGGACTAGGGGGTATTCCCACAAGCATCTCAGGCAAGCATGTCAAGGCACCTCAAGCACCTTAATCAAGCGGCAAGTCAAGCACCTCAAGCATGGAGTAAGTCAAGCACCTCAAGCACCTTAATCAAGCACTTCAAGCAAGACAAACACCTCAAGCAGGACAAACACCTCAAGCACGACAAGCACCTCAAGCAGGACAAACACCTCGAGCTTGGGCCGGGTTCCCACCTCAAGCTCAGCCCTAGCTTACCTAAGGTCAAAGGACTTTTACACACATTATTGGAGGTCTTCAATGAAGCTAACCCTAAGGTCTTATGCTCCATTGGTTAGCCTTGCTCTTGATAGACCATCTCCCATTTGGGCCCCTTTACTATTGGCCCCGTGTTGAGATAGATCTATAAGCACATATCTATATCTTAACACTTGTTCTCGTTTATTCTCCCACATTAAGTGATCAATTTAATATTAGAAAATGATTTGGGTTGGTTAGATATTAGATTTTATGACAGTACCTCTCTCTTGAAATCATAGTCTTCCTTGACTATGAGGTAGAAGAGATAAAGGCTTAGTCATTAGTCAATCGTACTTAGCGGGTAGAGGATCCCTTTTTTACCCTACGACATCTTTCCAGGATGGCTGACTAATCCATTTGGTGCTTGGGAGACATAGCTGCCGCAAGCATGTCTGCTCTTTAGTCCATTTCATTCTCCCAAAGTAGAGTGACAAATTCTACTTGGTGTTTGAGAGACGTCGTCATCACAAACATGATTCTAAGCATGCATACTAGTTAAATTTGTGCACAATTAAAAAGAGGATTAGTCTTATAAGACAAAAACATGAGTCATTTAAAAGAGAGTTATACATTTGCTTTCTCTAATGTAGCATTGTAAGCATTGACAAGGTTCATACTATCCTTAAGTTGTACTCCTTGCATCCATTTAGCATCTTCAAAAGGATAATTTTTGAACTTAATAAGATATCGTCGGATTATCTTACTATGTCGTAGTACCTTGTCTTCATGCCGAAGGACAGCTTCGGGTTGTAGCACCACTTCTTGGTCTTCAATTTCGGGAGGGTCTTCAATAATTGGTTCAATTGGTGGATCTCCTTTGTAGGGCTTAAGTAGGCTTACATGAAAGGCATTGTGTATAAGCCAATGGTTGGGAAACTTGAGTTGATAAGCCATCTCATTGATAGGCTTCAAGATTTGGAAAGGACCATAGTATCTTTTTGCTAGTTTAGCATAATACTTTTGATGGCCCGTAGGATTTTTGCCCGTCGTTTGCCTTAATCGAGCCTTAGGAAACTTGAGTAAGACCCAATCATTTTCGTTGAACATTAAGGCTCTTCTGTGCTTATCAGCAGCAGCTTTTTGCCTTTGTTGAGAGATGGCTATAGCCTCCCTAATCTTTTGAAAAGATTCTTGTAGGTCACGGCTATATTCATCGGCGGCGAAGATCTTCACATGTACTTTGAGTAGCAAGGGACTTTTAGGTCTTCCCTCTATGATCTCGAAAGGTGCTTTCCCGGTAGAAGTATGGACAGTATTATTGTAGGCATACTCTACTAGAGGTAAATACTTTTCCCATTGTGAGCGTTGATCTACTTCGGTAACATAAGTCTTGAGTAGATCGAGTATCGTAAGATTGGCTATCTCACTTTGGCCATCCGTTTGTGGGTGATAGGCCGAAGAGAAATTCAATCTTGTTCCTAGATTTTCAAAGAGACCTTTCTAGAAATTACTGGTCATTCTAGGATCTCTATCTAACACGATGGATGTGGGTAATCCATGGTGCTTGAAAATCTGAGATATGAAGAGAGTTGCCATTTGATGTGCCTTAATAGTCTTTTTGACAGGAATAAAATGTGCTTGCTTGCTAAACCTATCGACTATTGTCCATATTCCTGTATTCCCATGGATAGACTTAGGTAATCCAAAGATGAAATCCATGGATATACTCTCCCATGGTGAATTTGGAATAGGCAATGGCTGGAGTAATCCAGGTTGCTTCCCTCTATCATACTTGGTCTTTTGGCATACTACACATTTTGAAACATACTCTTGTATGTCCACTTTCAGGGTAGGCCAATAGAAATACGTCTCTACTCCTCGGAGAGTAGGTTGAATACCTCTATGCCCTGCATATGGAGGAGCATGGGATTCATACATAACCTTCTCACGAAGGGAATGGGTAACACATAGCCTATTTCCGTGGAGAAGATAACCATCCTGCAAGCTGAATGGTTCCTCTTTCTTCCCCAAAGCAAGGGCTGACATTATGTCTCTAAAGTCAAGGTCAGTAGCATACTCATCTATCATAGAGGATAGATCATTGTGAGTAGCTATAGACACCGCATTAACTTTTGGTCATCGTGAAAGTGCATCGGCAACTTGATTGTGCTTACCAGCTATGTGAGCAATATGGAAATTAAATTGCGAAAGAAAATTTGCCCACCTCATTTGTTTGTCGGAAAGCTTGGTTTGCGTCATGAAATACTTGAGACTTTGGTGGTCGGTTCGTAGGATAAATGGAGTCCCCAATAGGTAGTGCTTCCATGTGTCTAGGTCATGTAGAACAGCTAAAATCTCTTTCTCATAAATGCCCAAGACTCGTTCATCACTATTGAGCCTTCGGCTCTCATATGCTATGGCATGCCCTTCTTGAAGCAAAACCGCTCCAAGGCAATCACCACACGCATCACATTGGACCTCAAATGGCTTTGAGAGATCCGGAAGCACGAGGACTGGTTGGGAAGTAAGCTTCTCTTTGAGTTTTTCAAAAGCATTTTTCTCCTTAGTAGTCCATACAAACTTAACGTTCTTCTTTGTTAAGTCGTGTAGTGGTCCTGCTACTTGAGAGAATTTTGCTATGAAGCGTCTATAGTATGCACACATACCAATAAAGCTTCTTAGCTCATGTAGATTCCTTGGGTTAGGCCATGATTTTATTACCTCTAACTTTGATGGATCCATACGAATACCATCATGAGAGATAATATGACCTAGATATTGAATCTCTTGAAGGAAGAATTCACTTTTCTTTTGGTTGAGAAAAAGTTTGTTCTCCCTCAAGGCTTGAAAAATCACTTGGAGATGTTGCTTATATTCCTCCAAAGACTTGGAGTAGATGATGATATCATCAAAGAACACTCCAGTGAATTTACGATATGGTCTAAAAATTTTCTCCATGAGACGATTGAAAGTAGCTGGTGCATTAGTCAAGCCAAAAGGCATGACTAGATATTCATAAAGACCAAATGTTGTGCGAAACGCGGTCTTTAGGATATCTTCATCCACTATCCTTATTTGATGATATCCACTCTTAAGGTCAATCCTACTGAAGTAGGTAGAGCCTTGTAGATTATCAAACAGATCTTCTACCCGAGGCACGGGAAATCTGTTTTTGATAGTGATATGGTTTAGTGCTCGATAGTCCACACACATACGGTATGTACCATCTTTCTTTTGCACTAAAAGGACTGGAGAACAAAAGGGAGAGGAACTAGGCCTCACCATCCCTTTGTCTACCAATTCCTGTACTTGCCTCATAATCTCCTCTTGTTGAGCTTGTGAGACTCGATAAGGAGGTTTGTTAGGCGGTGAGCTTCCTGGAAGGAGCTCAATACGATGGTCATCATTCCCTCATTTTGGAGGTAGGTCCATAGGGATATCATAGGAAACACATCTTGGAATCCTTTTAGAAAAGTAGACAAGTCTAACTCTTCTTGATTCCTATCATTTTCATTTGATGAAACATTATTAGCTTTTAGAGACTCTTTGACATATATCATGTACGCAGAAACTGAGCTCTTCATTGATTTATCAAAAGAAAGAGGATTTACAAGTGGAATAGTGCGACCACGCTCACTAGCATCTATATACATGTTCTTTCCCCTGTAGGTGAAGTAAATTCTCCTTTCAGGGAACTTCATGTTAGCAGCCATGCGATCAAACCATGGTGCCCCTAGGATAACATCCTGATGTTGGAGAGGAGAGATGAAGAAGTCTTCTTTGTCGACATAGATTTGGACATGAAGCCTCAACTTCCCAATCAAGGGAGTAACGGAGGCTTGTTGTCCCTTGAAAGCTGCATCATCTGTTACTATATCTCCCATCTCAAAAGCTTGAATGCCCAACTCTATTGATATGAAGTTGAGAGTAGAGCCAGGGTCAAACAAGATGAAGGCATCATGCTCTCTTACCTTTCCCCAAGCATAGGAGAGTGATGATCCTTTGCAATGAGCATCCTCTTTTGGAGCTTCGATGGTGGAAGCCCTAGGAGTCTCATTGCGAGTATTCTTCTTGGGGCAAGAACGATAGCCATGTCCTTGCTCCCCACACTTGAAACATTTATGGTCCTTGCAAAAAGCTTCAAGCTCTTCAGGAGAGAGTTTGTTTTTACCTTTGTAAACTCCCTTCTCCTTGGAACGATTATTGTTGTTGTTGTTGTTGTTGTTGGAAGTGCCTTGGGAATTATTTTGAGCATTGGATTTCCCCTTTGCATCATTTTTATCTTTGTTTTCCATGGGCTTGACATTACGTCTAGCCCCTTGATGGAAATTGATGCGTGAAGCAACCATGGTGTGGTGGATTACTTCGGTAATAGTACCGAGCCGTTGAGAGTTGATGTATTCGGCCATCTCTTCAGGTAATCCCGCACAGAATTGTTGTCTTTGTTCGGCAAAGTCTATCTTTTGAAAGACAGTAGCTTTGAGATGTAAATCCCAAAACTTGTCTACATACTTGTTGATAGACTCATGAGAGAGAAGCTTCAAGCCGCGCCATTCGGTAAGAACTTTATCTTTAGTATCACTTGGAAGAAATTGCTTCATGATGGAAACTCGTAGAGTTTTCCATGTCTTTGGGGCTTCTCCATTGCCACGAAGGCTAGCCCACCATTGACGAGTTGATTTTTGGAAGTGCATAGCTACATGGCGTAGCTTGGAGGACTCTATGAAGCCCTCGTCCCCAAAGGCCGCATCAAATTGCTGGATGAAGGCCAACACTTTGTCGGTAGCACCAAAGGTGCCATCGTAGGTGAGAAAAGAGATACTCTTTCCTCCCTCCTTGAACTTCTTTAGCTTTTGTGACCTTCGCCATGCAGGAAATGATTTGCGATGTCCTCCCCTCTTGTATTCTCTAGGAGAATAGCCATAACTTTCATCGGAAGAGGAGGAAGGTGAAGAAGAAGGAGAAGAGGGTGACCTCTTCCTAGCACTTTTCTTCCTTTGTTTCCTCTCTTGCCTTTCAGAGTGATGAGGAGAAGGACTATAGGTTGCTCTTTTCCTCTTGGGAGGAGTAGGCGATCGTCTAGACCGCCGTCTTCGTGGAGCCACATCTTTACAAGAACTTAGACTGTCATTGCTTTCTTTCTCTTTGGATTCCTCCTCTCGAATGGGAGAGAGTCTTCTTTTGGGGGTCTCTTCAAGAGGTCTTCTAAGCTCTCTCTCCTCTGGGAGAGGAAGGGAAATTCCATAAGCATGAAGTTGTTCAGTAACTTCGGCTTGCAAAACAGGGTTGCCCATATCTTGTTGCAACCTAGTGACAAGATAATTGACAAACATGGGAGCATCATCATTAGCACCTTCATGTGCAAAATTAAAGCTATCAATGTTCATTCTACTCTCTTGATTATTGTCATCCATGTTAACAAAATTTATGTTTATACTTAGTGTATGCTTTGGCAATACAAAACCTTAGTTGCCACTCCTCTTAGCCTTTGAAAATCGGCTCTTAAGTATCTACACCCACGGCTCAAAGTGGTTAATTATAGAGAGTAGAGGAGTAGGTCTAACATAGCACAGTTGCCAAGGGCTAGCTCCTTTCGGACTTCTTATGGCTCAATAATGGTAAAGCCGTAGGCAAGTCTAAAAAGACTCCATTATTAAGTCCAAAGCTCCCGAGGTGTGCACCATCCCCCACATAGTGGGCTTAACAAAACCGATATTAGATCTCAGTTCCAGTTACTCTATTATAATTAACAACATCAACCATTTATAGGCTACTTAAGGACCTCTCTTCTTAAGCAAGAAAAGAGAAACCAAATGCTCTGATACCAATGTAATGGAATTTGCCTATTCAATTTGAGAGTAGCGGAATTTAATGAGAGTAATTTCAAGAAATGATTTTGTGAGCATAGCGGGTAGACATAATTGAAGATAGCAACATAATTATAGCAATTAGTTAACTTGGCATGGACAATACTTTTGCAAGAGAGAGAATTTAGAGAACATGACAACAGTTGAGGACCGGATTTATGTGGAGCCGGTCCCCCCTCCAATAGGCATTTGTATTATGATTTCTCCCATAAAGAGAGACTTGTTACAATACATTCCTTGTGTTCCTTGTGACCTAGGTGAAGCAATGAAGATGGAAATCTTCATGCATCACCAACATAACATAAACTTGAAGAAAGCTTTAGCTATCCCAAGCCTCAGTCCCAAGACCTCAAACACCTTCGAAGGTGGAGAGAGCTAGCAGGGAATGAGGGTAGGGAAGAGGAAGAAGAAACATTTCGTAGGAGAAAGAATTAGTTCCTCACTTATCATACTCTTGTTACTAGAATACATAATAGCATAGTAATGAAGAAGAAGGAGATGGCAAGCTTAAGCATTGAAGCATGGCTCTTGGTTGGATTTGCACTCCATAGCCAAGAGTGTTGGTGTAGGCTCTCAACCTTTACTTGCTTGGAGAGGGAGCTCTTCCACTTTGCATAGCACACAATGAGAGTGCTTGTCAGTGTGTGTGGGTGAGTATACCCCCTAAGCACCCCCCTAGCTTGCTTGGGTCGACCCCCCCTTGTAGCTCATGCTTGAAGCTCATTGGACCCCTCCAGGCCTAGCCAATCACAAGCAGAAGCCATTACAAGCAACAGGGATAGCCTTGGGACAAGTGTCCCCCTTTCCCCTTTGAGAGAGACAGGACTTGATAAATGCAAAAACAATTAGATAATTCAAGTAATTTATCATTGGACCCCTTTGAAGCCTAGCCAATAGGCTTCAAGCAACACATGAAGGTAACATGGGTAGGGACCTGACATGTGTCCTTGCTGCCTCTTCAAGCTCGGGCTTCCCTTGTGAGTGTGAGTGTGAGTGTGTGTTCTCTCTCTAATCCCTAGGAAAAGGGCTCGCCCCCCCTCTTGTAGGGATGCTTTTGACTTTAGGAGCTCAAGCACCTTAGTCATCAAGCATGACAAAGCACTTGGACTAGGGAGTATTCCCACAAACATCTCAGGCAAGCATGTCAAGGCACCTCAAGCACCTTAATCAAGCGGAAAGTCAAGCACCTCAAGCATGGAGTAAGTCAAGCACCTCAAGCATCTTAATCAAGCACCTCCAGCAGGACAAACACCTCAAGCACGACAAGCACCTCAAGGAGGACAAACTCCTCGAGCTTGGGCCGGGTTCCCACCTCAATCTTAGCCCTAGCTTACCTAAGGTCAAAGGACTTTTACACACATTATTGGAGATCTTCAATGAAGCTAGCCCTAAGGTCTTATGCTCCATTGGTTAGCCTTGCTCTTGATAGACCATCTCCCATTTGGGCCCCTTTACTATTGGCCCCATGTTGAGATAGATCTATAAGCACATATCTATATCTTAACACTTGTTCCCGTTTATTCTCCCACATTAAGTGATCAATTTAATATGAGAAAATCATTTGGGTTGGTTAGATATTAGATTTTATGACAGATTTGGTGGTCATGGCTATCATTGTTGGCCGACTGTAACGCCCGGTGATGTGTTGACATGGCACCCGCTAGTGTATTGTCCCGCGCCTATAAGGGCCAAATCACTTTTGAGAAGGATCTTGGGAGCACCAACTGTGTCGTTGGTGCCCTTGCTAAGGGGGAGTTCATGTGGATTGGGGTGCAAGCAAGTGTGCCAAAGGGGGCAGCCTTTCACATCCCATGCAAGCCAAATAAAGGAGTGGTCGATAGAAATTGAAAGGGGGCCCATGCACACGCTCAAGGAGAGGCCCGATTTTTGCATGGGAGAGCCTGCCTCGGGGCCGGAGTTTTTCCAAGCAGGAGAGTGCTTGGAGTTCAAGAAGGTGGTTTTGGAGGAGGAGAAGATCGGAGAGAGCTCTGGAGGAATAGTTCAGAGCCAATGAGGCTTTGACGACAGTGTTTTTTCTTTGCTTGCCGCTCTCAAGAGGAGGGCCGCGCGGAGGTGAATCCAAAGGTTGTCCAAGTTTTTGTTGCTCGTCGTGTTCATGCCAAAGAGCCTTTGTAGTCGAGGTTTGATGGTGTTCATTTTTTGTGTCATTTCTTTCCCCTTCCCCCCCCCCCCCCCCCCCCCCTCCCCCCTCCTCTTCTCTTTGCTCTATTCCAATTGTGTGGTGTTGGTGTTTGAGATCTGTGTGCCTCCCCTGACTTCTATGCATGTGAGAACGAAAGAGAGAGCGGTGTGTGCTGTGGCACGATTGTAAACGAGAAAAATCAGGTGTGTATTAGTGTCGATTGTGTGAGTTTTGAAGGTGAACTCTAGTGGGATAGGGTGCAGTGATTATCTTGGGCTATAGAGAGGCAGATTATTTGTGTGGCAGGTGTGTTCCCCTTTCCCCCCATCCATCTTCTAGTGCCCCCATCGAGGAGCTGTCTGATGCTCCAATTTGAAGGTTAAAGCGATGTTTGGAAGCCGAGAAGCGGTTAGCAGAAGGTCGAGATATTTGGCAGAGATGATTGAGCCAGGTTTGGGGGCCCATATTTATAGGTGTTGAAGACCCTAAATATTTGCTATCATATTTCTAATTATGGATGATGTCGATGCATATGTTGACAGATGCGAAGAAGCTGTATATGATGTTGCTGCTGATGCAAGGACCTGCAAAGATTTGGTACGATGATTTGAAGGATGATGCTCGAAGTTCGTGGCAGGAATTGAAGAGGCAGTCTCTGGAGTGGTTTTCAGAAGTGATCACCCCGATAGAGCCTGGTGCAAAGCTGAAAGCGGTGTGCCATGATGTAAGTAAAGATTTTTCAGTTTTTCTTGAGCAATTTGAAGCATGTTGGAAGCAATTAGAGGTTGCCACTAGGTGAAAGGCAATCAATTTTTGAAGCTGTCAGAGTTTTGTTAGCAGCAAGCTAACCCATGTAACATTTTTTGGGAACTTTATTGTAAAAACACTTATTCTTTTTATAAATTGGGAATATTGTAACTCCTATTTGACAAGTGGATATTGTAATCTATGAGCGGGAGCTATAACATTCCAGATTGTATCAATTTATCCTTAGTTAGAGCTCCTAGACGATTAGTTTTTGACCAAAGAAACCTTGGCTAAGGTATAAAAGCCAATTTTGTACAGTTAATTTCAAGTTTTGGATAAGAAATACATAGTGTGAGCATATGGCGCGCACTTCTCTCCTTCTCATGCTTCTATCTCCCTTGATGGTTGTCACATTGTAGTGCCGTCTGTTGCATTGCAACCATAGTTAAGAGCTCTATGCATTGATGTAAACATATCATGATAAATTGTAGCTTTTGACGTCGCCGATCTGCAGCCTAATTTCATCATAAGTAGGAACTTAAGCTAGGAAATCACAAAATAAGCATAGGCAGGGTATTGGGGCATCATTGCTAAGCATTTAGATGCGTTCGAGGTCAGAAACGACTAGGTCAAAATCTCACTGCTCTTAATAATCGCATTTTTTTCACTTCATATAAAGTGAGATTTGAGACCATAAACATGTGCGCTTAGGTCTTATATACTTGTCCTAGAAATTTCATAGCATTTGGATGTTGTTTGATGCTGTAATGGTCATGGTTTGTTTGCCGATTAGTGATTATCTTTTGATGACTTAGGTCCTTTGAGTGTAGCCTGTGTTAGATGCGAGTTTTTCGTTGTTTTCGAAGAGATTCATACCCTCTTGTAGATTCCATGCACTAGTCGAGTCAACTCCGTCCCATGGATTGACAATTATGTTCGTGGTTCTCGCTATGTCTGCAATAAGATAAGAGTGAGGTAAGGAAACCCATCCACATTTGGCGACGCTACCAGGGATGAATAGACCTAAACTAGGGAAAACAAGAGTGTCTTGTGTAGTTGTCCTTTAACTTCCTCTAGGATGACCTAGAGTTAAACATTCTCTTTAAAACCGCATACCTTAAGAGTGTCATCTTTTGCTTTGTAGAGGTAGCTTGGGAGTAAATTGTACTTGCTAAGTACCTTGTAGGATTGTAGGATTATGCTAGAATTTTGAGAATGATTGATGGACAAGACTTGGTACAATACAATCTTTGTGTTCCTTGTGACCTAGGTGATGGAATGAAGATGGAAAGCTTCATGAATCACAATCATAACATAGACTTTGTAGAAAGCATTAACCATCCCGAGCCTCAGTCCCAAGGCCTCAAACACCTTCAAAGGTGGAGAGAGCTAGAGGGGAATGAGGATAGGGAAGAGGAGGAAGAAGAAACATTCATAGGAGAAAGAAATAGTTCCTCACTTATCATCACTCTTCTTGCTAGCATACATAATAGCATAGTAATGAGGATGGAGAAGATGGCAAGCTTAAGCATTGAAGCATGGCTCTTGGTTGGATTTGCATTCCATAGTCAAGAGTATTGGTGTAGGCTTTCAACTTCTCTACTACCTTGGAGAAGGAGATGAAGCCCTTGAACTTTGCACTCCACACAATGTGTGTGTGTGTGTGTGTGTGTGTGTGTGTGTGTGTGTGTGTGTGTGTGTGTGTGTGTGTGTGTGTGTGTGTGTGTGTGTGTGTGTGTGTGTGGGAGAGTATGTCCCCTCAACTAGCCCCCTTCTTGCTTTGGTTGACCCCCACTTCTAGCTCATGAAGGAATCTCATTGGATCCCTTCTAGCCTGGCCAATCACATGTAGAGTGCATTTCAAGCAAGTATGCTAGCCTTGGGACAAGTGTCCCCCTTTCCCCTTTGAGAGAGAGGACTTGATAAATGCAAAAACAATTTATTAAATCAACTAAATTATAATTGTAAGGCCAACCAATAAGATTTAGGCACAACATGACATCAAAAACCCTTCTTGCAAACGTGGAAGCTATTCACACATCCTTTGATGTCACATGTGCTACATTTGTTCCTTGAAGCACCAATCAACTCCATCTTCACTGCATGCTTTTGTTTGATAAATTTCTCGTATGTGTATAGAGTGTCCCATAATTGGAACTTGCATTAGGCACTCTTCCTTTGCTTCTCCCAAGCACTCACCTTGCATGACAGGTACTTCAAGTCCAAATGCTCAACTCCAATAAGAGCGTATACCAAAGGCACTTTTTTCCCACCGGGGCTTTTCCCTTTGGTCATCCAAAAAGGACATGGCTACCCAAATCAATCGACAACAACTTGGAGCTACAGCTATAGATTAAAACACACTTATCAAGATAATCTTTTATCTCCAAGGAGGACAAAGCTCCATCAAACAATGGCAACTCAAAGAATGGTCTAAAACAACAAGCACCTTAGTCATGGAGCACCTTAGCACCTTAGTCATTGAGCACCTCAAGCACCTTAGTCAGCAAGCACGAGAAGCACCTCAAGCACCTTAGTGAGTAAGCACGACAAGCATCTCAATCTTGGGTCGCGTTCTCACCTCAAGCACAACCCTAGATTGTTGCCTAAGGCCAAAGGTCTTTTAACACTAATCATTGGAGGTCTTTAATGAAGCTAACCCTAAGGTCTTTAAGCTCCATTGCCTAGCCTTGCTCTTTGACAGATCATCTCTCATTTGGACCCCTTTACCATTGGCCCCATGTTGAGATAGACCCGTAAGCACATGTCTATATTCTAACCCTTGTTCCCATCTATTCTCCCACATTAAATGATCAGTTTAATATGAGAAAATCATTTGGTTTGGTTAGATATTAGACTTTATGACAAGGTGTTTTCATCGTAATTGAAGAAAACCATAGCCAAAATTGTTGCCATTTCTTTCCCTTCTCGTCTTTGCTTTGTTCCAACCATGTGGTTCCGACGTGTTAGATGTATGTGCCTCCCCGGGCCTCTGTTTTTTTGAGAGAGAAAGAGAGAGCAGTGTGCCTTGTGATTGCTGTAAGCAAGCAAAATTGGTGTGATGTGCTATCAATTGATTGTGCAAAGCATGTGTGAATTGGTATGTGTGTAGACGGTGGTCTGTATGTGGATTGTGTGAGTTTTGAAGGTGAACTCTAGTGGATTGGGGTGTAGTAAGTATCTTGGGCTATAGAGAGGCATATGTGTTGTGTTCCGGGTGTGTTCTCCTTTCCCCCTAACCATCTTCTGGTGCCCCCACAAAGGAGCATACTGATGATCCTATTTGAACTTGGAAGTGGTGTTCGAAGCTGACAAGCAGTTGGCGGATGATAGAAAAATATTTGGTGATTGAGTTTGAAGATAGAAAAGATGATGGAGCCAAGTTTTGGCCCCATATTTACAAGTGTCGAAGACCCTAAAGATTGGTTAGTTGATTTTAAGTTATGGATTCTATCAATTCATATGTTGATATATGCGAGAAAGCTATAGATAATGTCGCTACTAATGCACAAACATGCAAAGATATGGTTCTCTGATCTAGAAAGTGATGGTCAAGGTTCATGGCAATCGCTGCAAGATCAATTTTTAAAGAAGTTTTGAAAGGTCCCCAAGATGTAACTAAAGATTTTTCTGTTTTCTTTGAGCAATTTGAAGCATGTTGGAAGGAGTTGGAGGTTGCCTAGTGTCAAGGGAAATTAGTACTTGAAGTTGTCGAAGTTTCTAGAGTGCCTGCATCCAAATATCAAAGAAAAGGTTGAGTTCGGTGTGGATACCTACAATAATATAGTCTATTTGGCAAAAGTGAAGAGCAGGAAGGTGAAGCAAAAGTTGGAGTTGGGCTTGCTAAAGCTTGTGGATTATATGCATATGGTCCAACCAAAGGTGGTGCCAGTTGTTCAGAGTGCAAAAGCTATTGAGGTAAGGCTAGTGGTCAATTATTCTCCTTGGAGGTTTCCAGTTTTTGGTGTGCCTATGCTGGTGATGGACGAACTTGTCAAAGAGGATAAGCCCCTAATTGTCGAAGAGAACCCATATGCGGAAGAGGTAGCTGATGTCGAGTGCCAAGAAAAGCTTGAAGAGGTAAAGACTATTTTTTTGAAGTCAAGAAGGTGAAGCTTTTGTGGAGCAGCAAGCGGATGAAGATGCTGATATAGAGTTAGCATGTAGTGCCGATAAAGGTGAAGATACAAACTCAAGCTTTTGGAACACAAGCGAGGAAGATAGAGCGGACGAGTCCACGTCCTATGGCAAGGAGATTGAGTCTAATAATCATGTGTTGATAAGGGTAAAGCTTCCTGGTTGTTTTTCTAATAACGTGATGATTGACAATGTAAAAGAAGAGCATGTTGAAGTGCCAAATCTTGTGGAGGAAGATAGGATGTCAAAGGGGGCATGCAATGCTATGTTGGTGACCATGATGATGGGAGTTGCGGTGCACATGGTTCAAAGCTATGCACTGAAGGGCAAGGTTGCACTTACAGATAGCCGAGTTGGCCTACCAAGTCAACAAGAGGATGATGATGGAGCGGAAACCAAGGGGGTTGGGCATTTTTCTTATGCTCATGATGTGTCGGATGCTTTTTCTTGAGCAAAGGGAGGAGCAGCTGCATGTGCCTATGGATTGTACCGATGATGCTATGGATATAGGTTCTTTTGACCCAGTATGCTTTGAAGGCAAGTCTAACTGGGACATTGATGATGCTAAATTTGCCATGGATGAAGGTATGCAGGTGCTTGTGGACAAGGCTTTGACCAGGATACAGGTGATGCAAGGGTTAACCCCTCTACAGGTGGAGACTGCTTTGGGTGAATCGCAGTGTGCTATGGATGTGCCGACAGAGGGAGATGTGGAGGAGTGTTGGTGTTAACCACAGTGCTATCTGAAGGAGGCTTCTTGTATGGAGAGCGTCACTTTATATGGTTGGGAGGGAGCCTTCAGGCTTAGTTTTTTCATTGGGTGATTTACATGATGAAGTTGTGGCTGAAGGCACTGGAGAAAGCAGGTTGGTTGTTGGGAGAAGCACTATGGTAAGTCATTTCCGGTGAAGGGCGAGGATGAGATTGTCCTATTTGACACAGGAGGTGCTAGTGGTTTTTTGTGTGGTGCAGCAAGTGGCTAGCCATTTGATCCAGATGGAAGACATGCTCTAATGCAGGGGATGGGGCCAACCCACTTGGATGATGGTGCAACCAAAGTGTGTTGTCTCTAGTAGAGGGCACAAGCAGTGGTGTGTATGTTTACAGCTGCATGGCAGAGGGCTAGAGCATATGGGAAGAGCATAAGCAGGCAAGAAGCAGTGGATGTGTATGCTATATGTGGTGTTCAGGGCTAAGGTGCTCTATTATGGTGCCTATCAGAGAGGCATGGTCAATCTATGGAAAGTGCAAGAAAGAGAATTCCATAAGTGGCCCTCGATATGGTCTACAAATTGGTCTAGACAGCTCCACAAATGAAGCTACACGATGAAAGATATGGCTATTCCAAGTTGAAATGGTTTGCAAATTCCAGATGGACAGGGATGTTGTAGATGGAGCATTAGAGTTGAATTGAATGCATGGGCCTAAAATGGTCATCTTGTGGAGCATGTTGGTCTTTTTAGATCGACAATCAGAGTCTTGGATGTCAAGTTATTGCTAGATAAAGTTTTGTCAGGGGTCACTTCTATGTCTGCTTGGCTGCCTTGATTGGGGTGCCACCTGAGGTTTTTAGAGCCTCTCTAGGGTTTTTATGAGTTCTATGTGGCAAGTGAAGGCCATGGGAGTTTATGGATCATCAATTGGGCATCGGATTGTCAAGATACTAGATTTTAATGACGGCAGGTGTTAGCCGGGCGACATCAGGTGAATTTGTGTAACTTTGGCATGAGTTGTTCAAGGGTTCGACAAGGTCAAAATGCAGCAAGGCATGTGTGATTGGAAATTGGCTATGTGGCCTTTCATCTGGTTTTGACGGTTTGGTCACTGGATCTTTGGGCACCAAGTTGCAAGCATCAAAATTTGGGGAAAAAATGTCCTTGAATAGTTTTTAGGTGACTTTGGAGCATTGGAGGGGTCAACTCTTGAGGGGGTTCCACATGGCCTAGGAGAAATCCCATATGCACGGCTACCTACACCAAGGGCGGTGTATAAATGTAGGAGAGCGGGCGCCCATTTGAGACATCACTAAGGCATGGTGAGCTTGAACTCATGGAGCTATGGCTGCCGAAAATTTCTACTTCTACGTAGGTGTCTCTCGATTGTCGAAGGCCGGTGGTTTTGAAGGAGATGGTGGTGTTGCTGTGGGACGATGTCGTCTGTGTTGGTTGAATGCAATGCTGACATGGCATGCCTGCACGCGGGGTTCTCGCACCCTCTACCGGCAAACATTTTTGAGGGGTACATGTAGGAGCACTGACGGCACTGTCGGTGCCCCACCTTAGACGTTGATCACATGGTGACTTGGGATTCAAGCGAAACTAGAAATAGAGAGACTTCACATGCAAGGCAATCCAAAAATAGCATGATTGACAAAAAAAGAAGGAACTTCCCATGCAAAAAAGGGGAGGTAGTTTTTTGCAATTGGGGGGACCTCGTTTTGGAGCAGAGAGTAGAGCTCGGAGGGGAGCTCTCGATATCATTTTCTTTTTTTGGCAAGCTCAAGGAGGAGCTCCTAGTAGCGGAGAAGAAGGAGTGCTTCACATGTATTGGAGCCAAGAAAAGTGCCAATAGCAGGGTTTTCTTTGCGGTATTCTCCGCAAGGAGACGTCCAATGTTTTTTTGCACTTGTCGTGATAATGCCAACAAAGCCGTTGTAGTTAAGGTTTCATGGTGTCTGTAGAATGTGTTTTCATCACAATTGAAGCAAACCATAGTCAAACTTTTTGCCTTTTCTCCCCCCTTCCCCCCCTTCTTGTCTTTGCTCTGTTCCAACCATTTGGTGTTTGCGTATGATATGCGTATACGGTGTGCCTCCCGGGGCCTCTATGTGTGTGAGAGAGAAAGAGAGAGCAGTATGCCTTGTGTGATTGCTATAAATGGGAAAAATTGGTTTGGTGTGTTGTCAATTGATTGTGCAAACGGTGAGTGCGTTGGTATGCATGCATGTAGTGGTGTGTATGCAGATTGTGTGAGTTTTGAAGGTGAACTCTGGTGGATTGGGGTGTAATGAGTATCCTGGGCTATAGAGAGGCATATGTGTTGTGTTGCACTTTCCCCTATCTACTACCGTTGGTGCAACCAAAGTGTGACGACCCTAGCAGAGGGCACAAGCAGTTATGTGTATGCTTATAGATGCATGACAGAGGGCTAGAGAAAATGGGAATAACCTGAGCAGGAAAGTGGAAGTGGAAATGTATGCTTTATGTGGTTTTGGAGGCCAAAAAGGCTCTAGATAGGGCTGAAAGGGTGGCAGGTGAAGAATGTTCAAGGTGCTAGTTTTTGTCCTAGATATGTAGAGCTTGAAATACTAAAGGAGTAGATCTAGACAGTTTGGTAAACGGAGCCATGGTGTGCAAGATACGGGGCTTTGAAGTTAGAAGTGATTACAGATCAAGACGGATAGGCCAAGTGATGCCAGCTAGTCCGAGCCAGTTTGGAGCTATGGGTGTGTAGTGCTTAATTTATGGAGCCTACTGGTTTTTTCATATCGTCATTTGGAGTTATGGATGCCAAGTTATTGCTAGATGAAGTTTTGTCGGGGGTCGGTTCTGAGCAGGTTTGTTGACTGCCTCGATCGATGTGTAATTACGAATATTCTAGAGCTTGAAAAGGTTTGTAGAGGTAGTGGGTGATATATGGAGCTAGAAGGAAGTGATTGCTCATTAATTGGAGTCCAAACCATGGAGATATTGCAAAGTGAAGTCTGATCCAGTTGGCGGTGGAGTATTGCCTGGTGTTTTTTAGCACTTTTGGTACTCGTCATTCTAGACCATGCGGAGGTTGAATCTACCCTTGATCTCCGGAGTCATGACAAAAACTTAGTACGTTGAACTTTGTGTTGATGTATGCTCATGTGTGTGTGCGCGTGTGGGGTGTGTTCTGTTTGGGATCATATGTTAGTACCTAGTTCTACACCCACTATTGGGCACTGACGACGTTAGTGGGGATGTCATGGTATTTAGTTAATACTATGCATGATGGAGCTAATGGTTATATTGTCTTGTAGGTGACTACCATGGGTCTTTACCTTGCACTTTCCTTTAAGGGTGAATCTGGGCTTATCCTGGATTCATCTAGGTATATTTTGATTGGACAAAGGTGGGGAGTTTATTTCCAAATCATTCATTCAGTTTTGTGTGGACCATGACATCAAGCAAGAGCTTGTGTATACCGGATCACCTTCAGAGAATGGAGTTGTGCAATGGAAGAATATGACAATGATAGAAATGACACGGACCATGCTTGAGCATCGAGACTTGCCAAAGTCTTTATGGACGGATGCAGTTGCGATGGCAGTTCATACCATAAACCGATCTGCAACCTCTTCAGTTCCAGGCAAGACTTGGTTCAAAGCTTATTTTGGTAAGAAGCCCAACGTCTCCCATTTTTGGATTTTGGAAACGATGCATATGTCCATGTACCAAAGGAGCAGAAAGGGAAGTTTGACCCCAAGTTTTGTCGGCTACAACATTGTTTCCAAGGGATATCTACTTTATAATCTAGAGAAGAAGGATGTTGTACTCAGCCGTGATGTTGTCTTCGACGAGTATTTGACTTGAGAGAGGGCTTCCGCTCCTAACTCTTCCACAACGACCTCTTATTTGCCGATACTTGGAGACCTAGACTTTGTTTTGTCCCTTGATGAACCCTCTTTTCCTACCCTTGTCCCTCAGGTTTTGGAGGAGAATGCACCCATCTCAGATGATGCAAATTATAGTGGTTCTCATCATAGTCATTAGGAAGAGAATGGGGTGTAGGAGGGCCTCTTTATTTGCCATGAGCTTATGGAGGTGATTAACATTTTGACAAATATGTGTACGCTGATCTGTGTTTTTTATGACCCCTCTTAAAACCACAATTTTGGCATTGCTAGCAACCAAAAGGAATAATCTCCTCTCGACCAAGAAGGCTCTAGTGCATGTATAACAATGTTGGGTGTTGCCACAAAGTCATCTTGGTAATGATCATAATTAGCAAGGTAAAAGTGTTTCCCAGATGCGACCACCTAAGCTTACACTGCTAAGGATTAGAATAGCGAGTAGAATGATCACAGCAACAAGTGTGAAGCAATAAAGCAACAAGAGTGAACCTTGCTCTCTAGAAGGGTTTTTTGGCACTTAAGGTTTGGCTTAACATTGTACAAACTCAAGAAATAAAAATAAAATAAGTTTTGGCAGTGGATCTATTACTAGGAAAATGCCCATTTTTGGCAAGGGATTTTGGCATGGTTTTGGCACACGGATGAGCCTTATATGGGAAAGAGCTCTAAACAAAGTTGAAACCCATGGAAAAGGGGAATTTGGAGTTAATTTCACCTATGGTATAAGTGAAACTGGAAGGGCCAAGTGGTGGGATCCACTACCTAGGTATTTCCTATTATGTAATTGCCATGTATACATAATATCTACTAGTCTTACAAATAAGATGCCTTAGTGACATCATGGCCCATGGGGCCTCTTGAGGTGTCATCACACATGTGATACATAATGAAGAAGTCCAAATGGATTCGTCACAACAAAATAAAAACTTGAGCATTAATCATTCATTAAGGGGAAATCAAATCGAAAACCTTCACACCTCCATGAAGGCACTGATTACACACACAAAGCATCCACACAAATAAAACATGCTAGTTACAATCATGGGAATGCAAACACTATCACCCTGCCAAATCGATGGTAGCCTAGAGGTGCACAAAGAGCCTAATTTGGGCATGCTACAATGAAGAGGGCTCAAGTGTGTTTGGGCTGAGATGGGGGGCTCTTTATATAGCCTCTCCCACCCCATTACAATGAGTGAAAATTACAATTAAGGACTTAAATTGGGGGACAAATTGGGATGCCCTGGGTGCCCCCACCTTGATTTTCTTGACGCCTTCACCTTGAAGCTTCACCTTGCCACTTGAGAGGTTGATTCTTGGTCATTATTTGTAGCAATTCACCTTCTTCTTTGGAGGTTGTGAAATGACTAGCACCTATCTCACAAATTGTGGTGAAAAGGAGAGAGGAATGGGCCATACTTAGAGGGATAGATACATGTGTGTGAGGATGAATGAGAATTGGGTGGAGAGGGGTGAAGCTATGCAGTTGTTTTAAGGTTTTTTGTGGCTGATTTTGATGGAATTAGATAGAGATTATAATAGAGAATAGAAATCCATTATGGATCCTCAATATGTGATAGGATTGTAGTGATAGTGTGTGTAATTAACTAGTGCATACACACACTAGTAAGAGGAGGAAGATGAAGTACAGCCATGGAAGCTTGAGAGGGCTGATTAGGAGTGGAAAATGATAGAATTTTGAATAATGTTAAGTGTGTGTGTGTGTGTGTGTGAGCAAGAAGGTGGCTAGGATGAAAGGGGGAAAGACTAGGTGATGAATATGACAAAGAAAAAAGACTTTTTCCACCACAAATGGCTCCAATATGGGACCCCACTTGCTTTTCCCGAATTTTGTTAATAGAGAACAGGGGGAGGGCGTGGAGGGGGGGGGAATCATTTTCCTCAAGAAAATGGAGAAAAATAAAAACATTTAGCTTTGGCATTTTCCGCTTTTTCTTATGAGCCAAAAGTGAGGTGACCACCATGCATGATGCTCCTTTTGGACTTCTTCATTATGCATCACATGTGTGATGACACCTCAAGAGGCCCCATGGACCCATGATGTCACTAAGGCATCTTATTTGTAAGACTAGTAGATATTATGTACACATGGCAATTACATAATAGGAAATACCTAGGTAGTGGATCCCACCACTTGGCCCTTCAAGTTTCACTTATACCATAGGTGAAACCAACTACAAGTTCCCTTTTTCCATGGGTTTCAACTTTGTTTAGGGCTCCTTCCCATATAAGGCTCATCCGTGGGCCAAAACCATGCCGAAATCCCTTGCCAAAAATGGACATATTGTTAGTAATAGATCCACTGCCAAAACTTAATTTATTTTTATTTCTTGAGTTTGTACAAGGTTTAGCCGAACCTTAAGTGCCAAAAAACCCTTCTAGTAATCAAGGTTCACTCTTGTTGCTCCATTGTTTCACACTTCTTGTTGTGATCATTCTACTCGCTGTTGTAATCCTTAGCGGTGCAAGCTTAGGTGGTCGCATCTGGGAAACACTTTTACCTTGCTAAATATGATCATTACCAAGATGACTTTGTGGCAACACCCAACATTGTTATACATGCACTAGAGCCTTCTTGGTCGAGAGGAGCTTCCTTCTTTTGGATGCTGGCAATACCAAAATTGTGGTTTTTAAGAGACATGTCCAAGTCTGATTGAAGTATGATTGGGTTTTTCGGACTTTACTGCCTTGAGGTTGCATTTTTTGCCCCGAGGCTCCATTTTTTGGCCTCCTCATTTTGTTCTTTGCCTCTATTCTACTTTCTCTGGTGTTTCACTGCATTGTATGGTCGTGTGCTCCTCTATATTGTATTAAGTGTCATATGTACATTGTTTTTAGTGTGTCGTATGAAATCGTGGGGGGGTTCGATCCATACTTATTCCATTGTCGGAGTCCTTTGATGTATGGAAAAATATGCATATATCTACTGTGATATATGCATGCACTTGGATAAATATCACTTGTACCATACACGATAATCTTGTGCGTACATGTTATGAAAATTTTTATAGTGAAGAGATCAAGCAACCAAGTGGCTTACTAGTTGTTTACCATTGATGTGAGAGTTAATTTTCATCCATATGAATGCAGGCATGTAAGAAGCTGTATGAAGCAGTTGGCTTAGGATGGGTCTACGCATTCATAAAAATTCAGCTAGTATGTGTGAGGTTTTTGCATCCAATATGTAAAGGTTTGTTCTAGCATATGTTAATATTATCTATCAATGTGGTTGGCCTCGTTGTATGCCTTTTCGATCTCTCTCTAGATATCTCAAATGTAGCTGTTAGTTTTTGCACGCTCATCTCAGTTGTTCATAGTTTTCACTGCACGGAAACTAAATGTGTTGACTTAGGGAAAGCCTAAACAAGAGCTTGAAGACTGTCTTGCTTTGGGTAAAAAAGGGGCTATGAAGATGTGATTGAGGACTATGTCTCAAAGCTTTAAATTGCCTCTAATGCTTTGGACGTACATTCTCTCACACACGGAAGTACTCTGAGAACTCAGATTTTGGGAACTTGGGATAGCAAAGAAATTTGTGCGAAGCTTTATTGACAAGTCACAAAACATATGCCTTTGAGGTAGGTTCTTTGCGAGGAGGGAGAGAGAGAGAGAGAGAGAGAGAGAAATGAAATGAAATGAAATGTTATATTAACGTCTTCAAAAGTCCAAAGTGACCTATGAGACCAGAAAGTTACAATGTAGTGTATCTGATACAAAGTCAGATTAACAAAATAAATTAAACTAGGATAATAGAATATAAATACCGCGGAATCCTAAACTAAGTTGATAGGTGTGAAAGATGAAAGGCGCGAAATGTGTGAACTAAGCAGTACAATGTGTAGACAATATGGGAGGGAAGTAGAGAATCCATCTTCATAGAGATCCATCTTCATCTGCACTATGGACGACGAAAAATTATGGCTCGAATCCTTTACTGTAGCCTCCTTAGAAACTGTGTAGCTCCTCTTCTCCATCGGGGTGGTCTAGATCTCCCTAGCTCCAATGCTCGATCTATGAGAATGCCAGTAGTGCGGACAGACCTCTCCACTGTTGGCTGCTCCTGTGTCTGTTCTTCTGGGTGTACAATATCTAGTGTAAAGAAATTTGTGATCTGTCTCTGGGGTTGTCTCTCTTCAGCTCTCCTAAGTAAAGTTTCTCTATGCATGTGTAACTCAAGTAGATATAGCCCAAGACATCTCTCATCCTCATAACTTATGACCCTAGATAGAGGCCCAAAACCTTCATTGAATAGACAATGAAAACGGCCTCGTATCTCATAGTACATTGTGCAGTGACATATGTAATGTACCTTTGTCTCTGGCTCTAGATGGCATAAGCGGCATATCCTACTATCTGTTGGTGTCCCTCTGAATCTGCCAGTCTCAATCTCGAGCTGATGTGAGGACGTGCGTATCTGACCAATGGCACAACGCAAACCATGAGAAAGATGTGTGTCCATATAGCTAGGTCGAATCACAAACCCATCCTCCGTGAAGTGGAGAAGATGGTCTCTATAGAAAGCCATCTTTGTGTCCAACTCTTGTATCGGCTCTATCCAGGTCCTCGTGTCCAACTGGATCAGATTCTTACGAATGAGTCTATCAATCTCTACCTGCGTCAAAGACCTCAAGGGTGCCTGTAGAGAGTATTGAAAAGGAGGCAATCTGTCCATGGTGAAGCCATGTGTCTGAAACCATGATGCCATTTGTGCATACCAGCATGATGTATCCCTATTAAGAGCTAATTGTCTGGAGGACTCTAGAGCCACCCTGGCATATCTACCTCTGGTAGTATTCCACGTACTCTGTACAAAAGGAGACTGATCTGGTAAGTGCCTCAATCTCCATAGGGGGGCAGCTAATTCCGCTCGAATGATATCATGCGGTACAGAAAGCCTTGGCTCTAATCAGCCGAGAGATCATAGATACCAGGGGCTTCTCCATACGCCTCCAACCATCCTGGCCTACAGAAGGTCCCCAAACTTGCACCCCATATAACATAGTAGAGGTAACCAAAGTATCAAAGAGCCATAACTTTGTCCTAGGTTCCTGGAACTGAACCTGCGAACACATCCTCTCCATTCCTCCCAGAGACGCACCAGCTCTAGTTAGTCTAGTCTTTGTTGCTCTTCTCAAAGAAAATCTCGGCCTAGTAAAGACTACCCCAGGTAAGTGTATGCATCTATATACTTCACAATCTCTTGACCATATTTGAAAGTAGGTATCGATCTCCTGACCCATTGAGAGAGAGAGAGAGAGAGAGAGAGAGAGAGAGAGAGAGAGAGAGAGAAATGAAATGAAATGTTATATTAACGTCTTCAAAAGGCCAAAGTGACGTATGAGACCAAAAAGTTACAATGTGGTGGATCTAATACAAGGTCAGAGTAACAAGATGAAAAAATGAAAAAATAAAATACTATGGAATCCTAAACTGCTAGGTGTGAACTAAGCAGCTGGCTGGGATAGCTAGATCACAAGAGATCTAGCATCGGTCACTGGTGGATCTCATCAATCTCCTCCATGGTCAGTAGTCTGACCGGGCGTCGTGCGTGTCGGGCCAAAGTGATCCGAATCCTCTGATACAGCCTCCGTCGATGCTGTGTAGTCCTGCGCAGTCGTGGGCGTCTGCATCTCCCCAGCTCGGTCGCTCGATCGATCAGTGTGCCTCTGGTGTGAGGCGACGAGCTCTGCTGTGGTAGTAGCTCCTTCGGGTGTCCAATGGCAGCTTTGAAGAAGTCTGTGATCTATCTCTGAGACTGGCTAGCCTCTCCTCTCATCAAGCTCTCTCTGTGTCTGCACAGCTCGAGCAAAAACAGACCCAGGCATCTTTGATCCTCGTACCGCATGACTCTGGAGAGTGGTCCAAAGCTCTCTCTCAACAAGCAATGGAAGCGGCCTCGTATCTCGTAGTAGACGGGGCAATGGCATGTGTAGTGCAACTCTGTCTCAGGCTGAGTGCCGCACAAGGGGCATATCCTGGCCTCTGCTTGTACTCCGTTGTATCTCCCAGTCTCGATCCGCAGCTCGATCCGTAGCTGGTGTGAAGATATGCGTATCTGACCAATAGCACATCGTATCCCATGAGACAAGTGGGTGTCCATGTATCTGGGCCTCGTCACAAAACCGTCCTTGTAAGCTAGAGAAGATGCTCTCTGTAGAAAGCCATCTTCGTGCCCAGCTCCCGTGCTGGGTGTATCCATGTCCTCCTAGTGTCTAGCTGAGCAAATGAGCCCGGTGATCTCGGACTGTGTAAGAGTCAGCGAGGGTGCATCCAGTGAGTACTGGAAGGGAGGGCGTAACAGAACTGTCGACCTAAAATTTGACACCGGTTTCTTGAGCTATGTGCGCTGGCCTTCGGACCTGCATGCTGCCTGTCGAGATACTTTTGGTGACCTGTTGCTGTTTTTGTTGCACGCACTGGCTGAGCTAACCTAATTGCGCTGCTGCACCCTGCTGCTGCCTTGTTCGCACTTGCCCTTGCTTGGGACTCTTTCTGGCTACACAACACCACCTTCAGCCTGCTTTGCGACACAGCTCAGCACCAGCCCCACGTCTATTACAACCGCCGCATCCCTCTCATTTGCTACCCTTCGTAGGAGCTGCCCCCATAAGGTTTTCTCTTCTCCGTCCAACTTTGGACTTTATTTTTTTGTTTCAAGAAAAAGATCCTTCCATTAGTTGATAAAACTGCCCACAGGGCTACAAACCACCTCTACAAGAGAGGGCTACATTAGAAAAAAAGGGGAGACACTCCCAATGAGAAAAAATGTATGTACAATGAGAGCTAGGTCATGAGATGGGAGGAGGAAATAGCCACACAGGTGCCAGTAATGCCATCTAGGCACACCTTAAACCATGGTGAAAAAAGGCCTTGGACGCCAAAGTCGTAAGAAAGCCTCTCGGCGCTCTCGCATGCGGACGGAGCTTCCCTGAAGTCTCTCAAGTTGACCCCTGAGTGTATGAATCAGCTCCAACCAAAAGTCACGAAAGGTCTCGGTGCCGGTGGGACAAGGCGCGCCTCGAAGATGCGAAAGCATTGGGCCCGCTAGATGAACCAGAGTGTCAAGCCACATATAAGCTCCCAACACCACTCTCTATCACTGCACCACTCTTGGGGGATGAGCTATGTAGCCGGCTGATGTGTAGGTCGACCCCCCTGAATCATAATCATCGTGCTGGTGGAAGTCAGCTCAAAGTGGAGTGCAAGGCCCGTGAGTGTGGACCAGGCTGCAGCATCCCAAATGTACTGTTGAGCTGTGGAAAGGGCTAGCATGAGCCAAAGAACCCAAGCCAAATTTGTTGTGCCGTAGGGCATACACTGGTCTCATACGGTCCCGTACGTTTTGTACTCGTATGAAGATGTGCGGTACTAAACGAACTAAAAAAATTCAAGATGTATGACGACATGAGTGCATTGTAAATAAAAAAACAAAGAATTATTAAGTCTAAGGCCTAGCCCTTGGGTTTAAGCTTTACTATTAAAGAAACTTGACATTTGTACAAATTACAATTTACAATACTACAATATAAAGAGTCAAGATTCAAGAGAATGAGCGTTACATAAACCAAAATGATAAGTAGAGAATCAAGATGATAAAAAAAAGTGGGGGACCAAGGGGTTTCAAAGTACTCAAAAAGTGGACACAAAATGAAGAGACTAAAGTAACAAGTCTAAGAGCTTCTAGTCACTAGTGCTCTCATCATCTTCCTCTTGTGAGTTATGCTCATCAACATCATCCTCTTCTTCACAAGAGTCGAAGGATGACGGCTCATAATCTCCATCACTAATGAGATTGCTTTCATCATCATACTTTGGCTCTCTAGGCTGCACCCCAAGTGTATTGTCGAGCTGTGGAAAGGGCTGGCATCAACCGAAGAACCTGAAGCCAAATCTGCTCTGTCATAGGGTATACATTGGTCTCATACGATCCTGTACTTTTTGTACACGTACGAAGATGTGCGGTACTAAACGAACGAAAAAAAATTGAGATGTATGACGACGTCACGTGCGCAAATAAAAAAACAAAGAAACTAGGCCCTTGGGTTAAAAATTTACTCATTAAGACACTTGACATTTGTACAAAGTACAATTTACAATACTACAATGCAAAGAGTCGATACTCAAGAGAATGAGCATTACATAAACCAAAATGATAATCAAGATTATACAAAAAAGGTGAGGGACCAAGGGGTTTCAAAGTACTCAAAAGTGGACACAAAATGGAGAGACTAAAGACTAAAGTAACAAGTCTAAGAGCTTCTAGTCACTAGTGCTCTCATCATCTTCCTCATGTTCCTCTTGCGAGCTATGCTCATCAACATCATTCTCTGACTCACAAGAGTCGAAAGATGACGACTCATAATCTCCATCGCTAATGAGATTGCCTTCATTATCATACTTTGGCTCTCTAGGCTGCATAATGATAGGCCTACAATTAGGAACATCCTCCATAGTGATGGCCGCCACACTAGAACTGCTTCCGGAGCCGAGCCGCACATAGGTCGTAGGAGCCTCTGTGGGTGTTTTTGATGCTCTGCCTCCACCACCACCACGGGGAGTGGAAGCCCTTGTAGTTGTAACCGATGTAAATCCATGGATGACAACCTTCTTGCATGATCGTGTGTGAGAAACCCGGCGATCAATCTCCTCGAGCTCCAAGTAGAGCTCACGAAAGATCACTTGCTTCTTAGGGTCTTGCTCTTTGTTGACACTCTTTAGAGTTTCAATCGTGAGCGTGAGCTCATCCACGTTGACCTATTTGACATTTACAACATTGAACAATGAAAACATAATTAGTATATTCAACATTAGGGCCAAAAACGTCTAAAAAAGGGTTGTTTGGTAATCCACGGATTAAGAAATAGGCCAATACTCACTTGACACGTATACAAAAGTATGGCATTCCTGTCTCCTCTAGCTTGAGCTTTTGTGCTTCCACTTTAGCGGAAAATGTCTAAATGTCACTTTCATTTAGCTAAATTGCCTATACTTGATGGCGTTCCTATTATTTTTGATGTATAACATCATATTCTGGGCCTGATGTACAAGTGCTCTTTTCTATTTAATATTATACAATATTAAGCTAGAAGATACGAAATCTTTCTTTTCAAACAGTGATGATGACGCCTATTAATGACTAATCCGTATTTTTTTAAATGTCTACTTTTCACTTAGCCTCTACTTCTAAGCACCGCATCAAGAGCTTGCACTCAGCACGTGCGTACATAATATCTACATCAACATGGGACCACACCTGAAGACATCCTTTCTCACATTGTTTTGAATCAATGACCACACTGTGCGATTGTGGCTTGATTGAACTACACTCTACCCCCACTCGCCCTGTTTTGTTAGTGTACCCACATCGTGCGCAAAAGGACTCAATGAATTTTTCACTCCTCCCCCTATCACACCGGTCCAGCTCTTGCCCATAGTGCTCTTGTCATGTGTGAGCTTGTCACCCTCCTATCGTGTTGTTCTAGCTCTGCGGCCACACCACATAAGAACCTTGAATCACCTTGTTAATTGGATTCCTAATGTTTTTTTAAATCATGTACAAAAGCACTTAGAGACTTTGAGACTCCCCATGTTGCGTCATTTTAGCTCCTGCCCACACCGCGTGAAGAGGGCATCATACAGCTTGTCACTCCCCCCTCATCGCGTCGTTCTGGCTCCATGCACACACCATGCACAAAAATCTTGAGTGACCTTATTATTTGGACTATTTTTCTAAATCATGTGCAACAACACACAAAATTGGCACTCCCCATGTTGCATCATTTTAGCTCTTGCCCACACCGTGCGAAGAGGGCATCATACAGGTTGTCACTACCCCCTTCATCGCGTCGTTCTGGTTCCATGCAAACACCATGCAAAAAAATCTTGAGTGACCTTATTATTTGGACTTATTTTTCTAAACCATGTGCAAAAGCGCTCAAAGACTTTGACACTCTCCATGTTGCATTATTTTTGCTCCTACCCAGACAGCGCGAAGAGGGCATCATACAGCTTGTCACTCCCCCCCTCATCGCGTCGTTCTGGCTGCATGCACACAAGATGCAAAAAAATATTGAGTGACCTTATTATTTGGATTCCATTGGTTTTTCTTATATGTACAAGATATTAGCAAAAGGCCTATTTGGTGCCACACTATGTCTTGCTTGCACAACGGGATAGGGAGTATTTTTAGAATCTCACTACCCCCTGATGTTGTGTGGGTCATTTTTGGAACACCAATTTGGTGCCACATTACCCTAGGATAGGGGGTTAGTTTTAGAATCTCATTACCCCAATCATGACATGTGGGTTATTTGCATTCACAGATTCACCTTTCCTGCCTAATATAGATATATTTTTATATATAGATCTATTAAGCATATTGGACCCAAACATAGTCACAAAAATTTTACAATATATAACACTTGTAACTTTTAAAAGCTATATTATTTGCAACTTTTGAAATCACAGATGAGTTCGAAATGCCCAAAAACCCCGAAAATGACTGGCTATATGCCTCGTTCTGACACCCGGAGAGGTCGATATGGCCAAAAAAGGCCTCCGGAGGCACTATCTCGTACGGTGCGAGGAGAGGGGTAGCCAGGAGTGGCCTCCGGAGGCACTATCCCGTACGGTGCGAGGAGAGGGGTAGCCAGGGTAGCCAGGAGTCTGGCTACCCCTCTCCTCGCACCGTACGGGATAGTGCCTCAGGAGGCCTTTTTTGGCCATACCGACCTCTCCGGGTGTCAGAACGATGTATATAGCCAGTCGTTTTCGAGGTTTTTGGGCATTTCGGACTCATCTGTGATGTTAAAAAATTGTCATTTTTCTCTATTTAAAAGTTGTAATATAAGTTGAGTCAAAAGAGTTGAAGCAACAAAGTTTTATTAACATGGATTAAAGGCAAAGGGACTCTGGAGGGTGATGAAGATTCTAATAATGATGGTCCATGCCAATGGTTTCTAGATGTCATGTTATAGGATCATGGTCACATGGAAGTCTACATAGAAGAGTGAAAAAATTTCAAGCTCAAGTTTGATCTCACACAAATGTTAGAATAGTTAAAGGGAAACTTGTCTTAGGAGTTATAGATGAGTAAAATGATTGTGTGGCAAAGGGGAGATAAAGTGTTAATCCTCATGTTGCAATGCTAGAGGAACATATGTTGTAACTTTACAAGGTATTATATTGTGAAAATGAATGTTTTGCAAGGAGATTGAAAGTAAATTTACAAGTAATTTACTTGGGATTCCTGTCACTCTTCTTTCTTGGGATTCTTGTCACTCTTCAAAAACACGATTAAGAATCGACACGCCTAAGTGAACTTGGGTTCGTGCGACCACAACAAGAAAAAAAAATTCTTGTGATTCTTGTGGTTCTTTCCTTGAGTGATACAGAACACTGCCAAAGCTCTGATACCAATGTTAGGTGCAGCGGATGATTGTTTGCGCTTTGCTCAAGATGAGTGCTCCATAGTGTGCTCAAGGTTCCTTTTAGTTCTTATGGCAGGGAGAGTTTTCTGTTCTTAATGAGAAAGTGCTATGATCACAAATAAAGTGAATGGACACTCTGCGTGCAAGTGAATGAGACTGAGAGATAGAGTGAGAAGAGAGATACAACACCAGAGATGTAGTAAAATCCTCCTCCGAAGGCCCCACTCTCGTCGGCGAGAGTGGTCAACTTATGATTGCACAATCTGGTACAAATGGTATGCGTGAGACTGATGCAAGTCTAGGCTATGTCGATGATGACGAAGTCGACACTAGGGCTGAAATCTGGAATCCTTTTACTGCTGTCCAAAAACGCTATGGGCTGAAATTCGCTACGGGTCCAAAAACGCTGATTTTTGGGATTGTTTCTGTGGGTCTTTGACGCTGAAAATCTACAGGTTTAGGGCTGAAAACTGAGGTTTCTTAGGGCTGAAAAGTGATGGTCTTTACGGGCTGAATCTACTACACTTTAGGTGAATATTGCCGGTCTTTATCTGCTGCTGAAATCCAAAAACCCGAGGGTTGTTGTAGACCAAAAACGTTAGGCTGATGTTTCTGCTGTGGGGAGGACCTGCTGATGCCAGAAACGTAGGCCTTGCTGATGTCAGAAAACGCTAGGGCTGGTGCTTGGAGAAAACGCCAATGCTTGGGATCTTGCTTGGAGCGGGAAACCACCAAGGTTCGGCTGAGAAGTTGCCTGCTGAGCTTGGCTCTTGTTGCCTCTTCTGCCATTGAGTGCTAACTTGGGTTTTCTTATATATTAACTTACCCAATTTGCCCTACTCAGTTCCCAACGAAAGTCACTTAATAAATAAGTGAAAAATGTCAAAAATAGGGAAAATAGGCTAAAGTCATTGGAAAAATCCCCTAACTGATTCTAATGGATCCGGATGGGAATACTGATGATCATGTTGTGTGTAATCAGAGGATATGCATCTACACTAAGTGACTGGGCATGCACGGTCTACAAATAGACTCACAAAAGTGCCAGATCACTTCTAATCTAGACTGACTAGACTTGATGGAACTGACTGAGCCCTGTTATGCTGTAGCTTGTCCACGGACACATAGGGTTGGATGTTTCACGTGACAATTGATCTATCCGAGATAGATTCACACCCCCTACTCTGCGGTCAGATCGAGAGAAAGATTGACTGTCAAGGGGTCGCACAAAGCCTTGATGCTCCCAAACATCTGAAATCCGCAAGGTCATACATAAGCGCTCCCAGGCTACCAACTCAGCTCCGTGCACAGTAGCATGGTTGCCTCCAATCCTATCCGAGGGGTCCTCTAGCATGTTGAAGTCCCCTCCAACACACCACAACTCAACATGGGACAAAGACTTCACAATGTGTGACCAAAACTCAGCCCGTGCACTCTCATGGCATGGTTAGGTGCATAGACGTTCTAGAAGCTAATGAGGCTACCGCGAACCTGAATAGTAATCCATTGGGCCCTATGTGACACCATGATACCTCTGCCCACAACGGCCTACTTCCATGAGGCCGTACATACACCTCCCTGGATGCCTCCAGGCCCAAAAGTAACTGACCAAAAGGTCTCATAGCGACCATGGATAATCTGACTACAACGCCAAATGCGGCTCTCACAAAGATGATGCTCTGGGATCATAAGTATATCAATCATACCACCCACTATGCATCTCTGAAGCTCTTGACGCAAGTGACCCCTTTGACAAAACTCGGGTCCACCTAATGCTTGCACATTCCATGAGAATTTCCTCACGGGATCAGTGAGAAAAAACTGATGCTACAACAGTAGTCAACCTTGCTATCTTCGAGGCTGGCTTAGATGGGGAGTAATCCGCATCCGAGCGACCTCGAGATAGGCATGACTATCCAATCCAAGCCCAGGAAGAGTGTGCAGCCCATAGGGCTACCTCCTGTCCAGGAGTCCTCGTGTACATATACACAACATGGTGTACTCTGCGTGTCAAAAAAAGCGTAGCACAATGTTCCTACATCCTGTTGTATCTGGTGGTGTCACACAAAACTTGGCCAACGGTCACAAAGTCTGTATCAAGTCCATCACTCCCAAGACTCCCACGTGGTGAGAGAACCAGAGAGCATAAACTTGAAGCCAGTCCATCATTGAATCCAAGGTCCACTCAGTGTGATCCCTGCCACACAGTGGGGAGGAGAAACCAACTGCTGTGTCCAGGGCGTCTACCCCTCTAGCTACTAGAAAAAGTACGTGAACTCTGAAGCAGGCAACCTCTAGGTCAGGATAAGAGTCGCCAAGGAATCGTGTGAAATCGTAAGCGAAGAAGTCCCATCGATGACGAATGTCGAAGCTAGTCAGCCCTTGAGGGGCTGCTGCAAAAGGTGATGTCTGTACTACCAAAGGTGTCCACAGAAAAGGCTGCTCCTCCTGCGCCAGGGGGCTCATAGCAAAAGCACTGCCAAGAGACCTCCTAGTTGTCGAGGGAGGTCCTGTCCCCTGGGTCGGCTGTGCGGAAGGAGGGGCGGGTAAAAGATGGAGCAGGGGGGCTGGTAGGTGGAATGGGAGGGGGGGATGCGGTAGCGGGGGAAATGTGTGTGTGTGTGTGTGGGGGGGGGGGGGGGGAGGTGGTTGAGGCGGGGGGTAGGTGGAGTGGTAGGAGGGGTGGTTGTTAGTGGCGAGGTTGGGGTGGAAGGTGTGTCCGTCGGCTTGTCCTGCTATAGGGGTCAAAACGGTTCCCTGTAAGAACCCGCTGCTGTTGGCGTGGAGCAAGGCGGCCACCAGGGGCAGCAGACTGGCGTGGTGGTCCCTGTCGATGTCGGCCACGAACGTGCTGTCAGCCCTCCTGTGGATATGCCTCTGTTGTTGCATCATGCAAATGTCTGAGTCAGTGAAGTGATAATCTCCTTCACAAAGTCGTGTGGCCTCGCTGCTGTACATAGACGACTATAGATCTCCTCTGTATAAACAGAGTTAGTCTCTGGTGTAAATGTATAGCGGGTATGTGTCCTCCCTCTTGAAAACTAGGCTGTACTGAACTGAAAGGAGACGGAAAGTGTCAAGAGAGCATGATCCACTACTACACCCACTGGTCTGGGTCCACTGTCAAATTTTGAATGGAGGAGATGAAGCTCGACTGTACGATGACACAGTCCACTGTGCTGGCCAAATGCCTGTGTGGAAAGCATGTGAAACCGGACGCTCTAGGAAAACGCTGCAGGCCATTAAGTATGGCTAGTCTCCATGTCCGTGAGGTGTCTCCCATACTCTGTCCACTCTTTGTCGTGTGAATGTGTATCACGCCCCAAATCTCCTACATCCAGCTCTCTAAGAATCTCCTCTGAAGTGTCATAGAAAACTGTCTGAGCATTACCCGTCCGGGCATTAAATCCCCTTGGGAGGATAATTTCACCATCCCTGGAAAGCTCCCATATGCCATCATCTAGAACATATAAAGGTGATTGCCCTCTAGGCCTAGCATAGACCTATGTACTTGGGGGGAAATAGCAGATAGCAGTGTAGAGATATATGCCATTCTCAGACCTCAATCTCACCCACATATACCAAGCATGAGCATCTTTGCGTACAATGTGCATTATTGGCTGTAGCTTCTCCTTGTATAGTACTGCTACTCCGCTGGACCCTCGTCCTATAAGCTCTGATCTGGTCTCTTGGACTCCCATCTATATCCACTAACATGTAGTGGGTTCTGTCCAGGCCCTTGATGGGTCTCCGCTGCATCTACCTTCTATTGTGTCTTCATAATCACTTCAACCCATGAAGACGCTGCTGTTTTATTTTTCTCTTTCTCATTCTTTCTGGTTTTTACTTGCTTCGGCCATCTCATTGTGGAGGTCCGAGATGTTACTCTTGTAGTTTTGTTCAATCATGTCATGTGCGAGGGTCTACCTGACACTTGGAGACTGTCTACTATTGTGCCTATCTTCAAGGCAGGTGATCTTATGGAGCCTAGAATCTATCGTACTATCATGATTGAACACATTGGCACGGTTGTATGCATCTATCCTTGAGCACCAGTTGAACATGGGCAGAGAAGGAGGGCATACAAGCGGCGGGACATACCGGTTTCAGGAAAGGCTTCTCCACTCTTGGCCATATTATGACAATCAGAGCCATCATTGAGGAGGGTAGGGCACATGAGAGAGAGAGAGAGAGAGAGAGAGAGAGAGAGAGAGAGAGAGATTTTCTTTTCTTGTTTGTAGTTGGCTAGGATTGCTGATGCAATCTATTCAGTATGGGCGAAGTATCGATTGCCAGTGACATGTCTGTTCTAAGTTCTCAATAAGAGGTTTCCAATCAGTTTAGGGAGAATATAAGAGTATGGATCAAGAATACCATTGGGTGGTTGATGATTGTAGGAAGTGATTCCTTGTGATCAACATTCTTCTTATGTTCTTGCGTCTCTTAAATTGAGCTGCAGGGCGGCCACCATTGGTCCAAATTCTAGAAGAGAGAAAAAGAAAGGTTTGCATGAGAACATACTTATTTTGTATACTTTGGTTGATTCAAAGAGATGAGATAACGTATCATGGACTAATCTGACCTAAGCTTGCTTTCAATCCAAAGAAGTATGACCTAAGCTTGCTTTCAATCCAAAGAAGTATGTCTATTGATACTCAAATTGTACTCTTGTGCACTTTTCAGATTTAGCCACAACCACTCCACTCTTTCTGACACCCAACAACTCCATTTACAGCTTTGCAATTATTATTTTAATCATAATAAGCAGATTGCAAGGCCCTATTCTGCAAAGTCCACAAATAAGCTAGTTTGTTACGGTAATGCATAGCAAATTCATCCCAGTTAATCCTTCAAAAGTCCATGACAGCACCACCCATAATTAGGTTTGTTTGAAAAATGGCAAATGAAAAAAATGTGTGTGTGTGTGTGTGTGTGTGTGTGTGTGTGTGTGTGTGTGTGTGTGAGAGAGAGAGAGAGAGAGAGAGAGAGAGAGAAAGAGAAATTACATTTAGTATGCACAATGAATGACAAGTTATTATGTGTACGAGTACTTTGTCACAATGAGAAATTTGAAGATACTTTGCCTTGGTTTTTACTGCCACCTCATCTTCTGGTAAGATGATTGTAAAGTTAAACATCTCTCAAAGAATCAGCCAACCTAATAGAAAATCCATATGCTTTGCAAGCTGTGCCATCATTGGCTCATGACATTCTTACCCAAGGTTTTGTTTAGACCATGAATAGATGAGTTTTGTTGCTGTGTGACCTTCAACAAGGACATCTGTTCTTCCCTCACTCGATTTTGTAAGTGAGCTCTCATCTTAGTAACATACTAGGTCATTAGTCTTATCATACATTCGACATTTTTTAAATTTTTTTTGGAGAGTAGGAACTTGAAATTACAACTCACACTTGCGACTCCTTGAGGGTGGAGCATCCCAGCCAGATAAGGTTGGCCAACCCATCATATGGACTAGGGGAATAACCCCTAAGGGCTACATGTCACACGAGTTGTCAAGGCAGTTTGAACCCAACACCTTAGACACATGAGGCTCTTGCCCTATCAATTGAGCTAACACTGTTTGACCATTCATCAAGGTTTTTTGGTGTGAGTTGCTTAGTTTTAATAAATACCCTCACAATTCCTCTCTTTCTCTGTCTTACGCAGGTTTGGAACCATGCTACCTTGTCAATCCAATATTTGGATTGTTCCCATGAGCTCAAAGTTAAAGATGCCAAATTTTTTTGTCAAATTTTGGGCCATACCAAAATCATCTTTTTTTTTTCTCGACACACCAAAGGGTCCACAGGGGGTGCTTATCCCTTCCAAATATTAGTCATGTTACATGGTCGAGCAAGGACCGCGTACCATTTGGCAAGAGCCACGCGTAGGCATCACCATGGCATTCTTCTTTTGATTCACCTATGACGGAGTTGTCACATCATAGGTGAATCAAAAAAAGAATCTTCTAAAATATGAGGAATCTCATGGCATGCTATATATCAATAGTAGATAGAGATTGAAGAGGACATTCTAACTATCAAACCTCCGCCAACTTTGGAGTTTATTTGCAAAAATTTATCCATGCGTCCGTTTTGGTAGAGAGAGGTAAAGTCAAACCCTTTGTGAGTCCAAATTTTGCCTAATGTAACCATTCAGGTGCATCTTCTTGTTCACATAGTTGATGAGGTGGAAATAGCTAGCACAGTACATTCTAGATGGATGTTCTTTTTAGAACGTTTCATGAAAACGCTCAAGGGATATGTGCGTCAGAAGGCACGTCTGGAGGGTAGCATGGCAGAAGGTTGGTTGGTATCAGAGTCCCTAGTTTACATTGGAGAGTGGCTAGACGGATTTGATAAAGCCCGCGACACGCTATGGTGAACCACAATGCTCGGGTAGTACAAAAGTGTCTCTTAGGTCAATCCATCTCTTAGTTGAATCCACCTCAAGGAAACCAGACTCTCCTCTACACACAGTTAGCGTTGAGACCCTCCATGATTATCTTGAAGCACTGCATGTTGAACAAGTCAACAAAAAATACTCTATAATCAATCCTCAAAATCTCTTGTAGCGTGCCGAAGTAAGTGAGTTCCGCCACCACAGGTCTGCATCAGAGGACCGTCGTTGACTAGACTGTTCAAATTTTTTCACGATTCCACAATCTTGAGTAAAACGCTTTTTGTCGATCCGTTCCACCCTAAAATGTCGACCTTTACACCATGCTGCTATGTATGACTTATACTACAACCAACAAAGATTCAAACATCTAGAAAGTCACTAGTCGTACATTGCAAAGTTACCTTGGTCGTGCAACCCCGAGAGTACTCCCACTCCTCCTCAGTCACTTCTTCACCGCACTGTTGCGTACTTTTCAATTGGTTGTGCAACCATATTAAGCTCATGAATGTTGGTAGGCTCTCTAGACCCGCCGGATAATGCATCGGTGGTCGTTTTCCCCGTCTCCACTCGATTCGTGCCCTTTGTCGCTCTTGCTTTGCATCCTCATATTGTGAAATCCATTTTTGCATCATTGGATCTTCCATCATCTTCTTCTCAACACCGAGATTGCACATGACAATCCCAGATATGCGCTCATCATCTATGGTTCGCCATAGCGTGTCCTAAGCTTTATCAAATCCGTCTAGCCACTCTCCAATGTAAACTAGGGACTTTGATACCAACCAACCTTCTGCCATGCTACCCTCAGGACGTGCCTTCTGACTCACATATCCCTTGAGCGTTTTCGTGAAACGTTTTAAAAAGAACATCCATCTGGAATGTACTGTGCCAGCTATTTCCACCTCATCAACTATGTGAACAAGAAGATGCACCTGAATGGTTAGCATGGTAGTAGGAAAATGTTTCTCAAACATGCACACAACCTCCACAGCATTTAGTTTGGCGAATGGTATGGAGCCTACGCTGATCTCCTTTTGTGAGATCCATTGCACCAACTTCGCAAGTTTGTAGATTGTGTTACGGACGTCAAGAGGAAAACATCCCTCAATGGCCATCGGTAAAATAAACAGCAAAATACATACAACAATGATATTAAAGTGCACACACGAATTTGTTACACAATTCCCACTATGATATATTCCACTTCTAACATACCTGACACATTTTATGCCAGTCATGTGACTTCAAACCGGTAAGCTTTCCTTCTTTAGTAAAACACGTTCGGAGCGAGTGCATTACGCCAATGGGGGTCCACACAGATCGAATGGTCTCTTTTACTTTGCGTTCAGCTTGGGCTCCTGTGAAAATCCATGGTGCTTTAGGGAGTTTTAACGATCCATCAGATGTTATCTGCGGCCAATATTGTTCCATACGATCCACATTTCTAAGGTCAACCCTCGCTCCCAAAGTATCTTTCTTGCCAGTCAGATGGTCCCATAGTAGATTACCAATATATGCATTGGATCGAGAAAGTGATTGATCATGAGTCGGGGCCAATATGGTAACTCGTATCATAGAGAGAGTCTCTTTATCCCTGGGGGGAAAACCGTCATTACACATATCCTTCTGCTATAACCATGCTTGTGCAGACATTGTCGGTGGCTCTCTTTCCAAAAATCCAATGCGTACACATGATTCTCTAGAAGATACGCTTGATAACCTTTGTAGATTTGCTTCTTCAATGAGGGCGCCCCATGTGCATTCAGTCTAGGTCCACATGTGACACATGCTCTGTATCCGCTTGTTTGAAGCCCTGCATGTATACACATGATAATAGATAATCTTGAGAAAAACCAAGATTTACAGTGTTTGAGTTTGAGTGTAAATCACTTGAGCATTCTGTTAGTCCGGGATAGTCATGCATGGTCCACATTAGAATGTCTCTGATCAAAGCATTCCGTCGACTTGTGTGTCCGGTCATATCCACCATTTCTATGCCAATCCACAATTGTTGTAGCTCTTCCGATAGTGGATGAAGATACACATCCGTATTCTTCACTTTATACCACCCTGGCACAATCAAGCTTAGCCATAGGTGCCCCTTCTTCGTAGTCAACCACGGGGGAATGTTGTAGTTGACGATGACAACGGGCCTTACACTGTAAGATGTTGATCTTTGATCAAATGGATTTATGCCATCCATAGCCAGGCCTAAGCGTAAATTTTGAGCTTCCCTGCCAAAATCCGACCATGTTTCGTCTATATGTTTCCAGGCTGCGCAATCTGCAAGAATCTGTAGCACACCATCCAAAGATTTATTCTCCTTATGCCATGATGCTAGGGCGACCATGGACTTATATTCAAAGAAATGCTTGATGTGAGGAAGTAGAGGAAAATGTCACAAATTTTTTTGTGGACTTTTTGTTCCGTGGAGATCTACTCGATATCTCTCGGAATCACATTTCGGACACTTCTCCATGTCTATGTATTCCCCTCTGAAAAGAATGCAATCGTCAGGACAAGCGTGGATCGAATTGTAATCCATCCCTAAGTTTTGCAAGATCTTTCTTGCTTCCTCTCTGGAATTTGGCATCACATTATCAACTTAGAGTATGTGCTCTTTGAGCAATCTACAGAGCCAAAAAAAATGCGGTACACTTGTGTAAGTAATCTATCAGATTATTATACATCTAGAGTTTTTTCTTAAAGAAAACACATTGTAATAGATCACCTGAAAAGTATTGTGACGCTGGTGTCATTCCATCCAAACTTTGCCTGTATGTTGAGAAGAACTAGGAGCGCCTTCAATCTAGACACACGCACTCCATCATACAATAGCGTATCGGCTTCACTTCGCATATCATCATAGATAAGCCTTTCTGAATCCATGATCGTCTCGATCATTTCATCGATCTCGGGCTCAAGCATTGCCTCGTTGGGAATGTGGTCTGCATGATCATCCCCCGAGATGTCAGAGGCTACATCTTGTGGCCTCACATATGTTGTTTTGACCAAAGCGCCTGCAAACACGTCTATTGGGTTACAAGATTGCTGTCTGTTGGACAACGTCAAAGTCCGACGAGTTATAATTGGCAACAACGCGATCTATAATAGATGGATCGAAATCGCCAAATTCATGAACGTACTGCAAAGAAATGCGTCTTGTCCGTCGCACAACATGCTTGCATTTATTACAAGGACATAAAATCCTTGTTGAGAGATAGGTGTTTCGGTTGGATGGCCCCACATCCTCGTCACTACTCATAATGAGAGTAAAAACCTCATAGCATGGACATAAATTTAATCTTCTATTGGCATCCTTCGTCTTTTATCTCTCTCTCTCTCTCTCTCTCTCTCTCTCTCTCTCTCTCTCTCTCTCTCTCTCTCTCTCTCTCTCTCTCTCTCTCTGTTCACACTGTGAACTACCTCACATTCTCTAGTCATGTCCAATCCTCGCACACCTCGTTCTAAAGGTGCACGGAGATCAGAACCACCGGGTTATAATCTCGTGTTTATTGGTCAATGCCTTTATTTGTGGGTACAAGAAATCTACACACCCACATCTACATGAATGTACATGTAGTGGACAAAACCCCTTTGCCTCTTCTCTAGCTGTAGCATTTCATAGCATCTTAACATCTTTTCACAGTAGATCTTTGTTCAAGGGATTACTTAGCACATTACATGTTGGCCTTCAATCTGAGTATCCTGCCGTTGAAAGCTTTCCAACTTAAGGTTGCATCCGTAGAGAGGGATCTAACCTAATTGAACATGTGGTGATTCGCGGCTAATTGAATATGGTTAGTGTGTGAGTTAATAGGTGTTAGATTCTGATGGGAATATACATATTGTTGTGTAGCTAGTGTTTGCTCTTTGGGCGAAGCCCACCTTCATTGACATGCACTAAAATCTAACTTAAATCTATAAAAAAGCTAGTCCATCGAACATAAATCTAGATCTATCTAATCTAATCTTAAACTCAAAATAAACCTAAATCAAATCTAATCTTAAATGTAACCTAAACCTAAATGTGATCTAACTTAATCTAGTTAATTTTAAATCTAACCTAAACCTAAAAGCTATTCCATCGAACATAAATCTAAATCCATCTAATCTAATCTTAAACTCAAAATAAATCTAAATCTAATCTAATCTTAAATCTAACCTAAACTTAAATGTAATCTAACTTAAATCTAGTTAATCTTAAATCTAACATAAACCTAAAAGCTATTCCATCGAGCATAAATCTAGATCTAATCTAATCTTAAACTCAAAATACACCTAAATCTAACTTAATCTCATATCTAACCTAAACCTAAATTTAATCTAGTTAATTTTAAATCTTGTCTTAATCTTAAATCTAAATATAATTTAATATTAAACTCAACATAAACCTAAATCTAATCCAATCTTAAATCCTAAACTTAAATGTAATCTAACTTAAATCTAACATAGCTAGCTAATCTTTAATACTTTCCTAATTTTAAATCTAACCTAATATTAATCTAATGTAAATCTAAATCTAACCTTATTTTAAACTCAACATAAACATAAATCGGAATGTAATCTAACTTAACCTAATTTAAATCTTAACCTAATCTCTCTCTCTCTCTCTCTCTCTCTCTCTCTCTCTCTCTCTCTCTCTCTCTCTCTCTCTCTCTCTCTCTCTCTTTGTTTTCTCCCCTTACCTCTCTCTTTTGTTTTCTCCCCCTCTCTCTCTCTTTGATTTTTTATTCTCTCTCTCTTTCTCTTTGTTTTCTCCTCTCTCTCTCTCTCCCCCCCCCCCCCCCTCTCTCTCTCTCTCTCTCTCTCTCTCTCTCTCTCTCTCTCTCTCTCTCTCTCTCTTTTCCTCTCTCAATGTGTGTGTGTGTATGCATTCTTTGTTTATGCATGTATGTGTGTGTGTTTTTTGTTTATGCATGTACTCTCTTTCTCTCTCTCTCTCTCTCTCTCTCTCTCTCTCTCTCTCTCTCAAAGACACAATGTGTGTGTGTGTGTATGTGAGAGAGAGAGGGGGAGAGAGAGAAAGAGGGGAAGGGAACATGAGAGAGAGGAGAAGGAATGAGCATACCTGCATCTCCTTCCTCTACTCATGCATGTGTGTGTGGGGAAGAAAGAGAGAGAGAGAGAGAGGGAGACCACGGGTTACCTCTGAGATCTGAGTTTTCGAGCGCTCTCGGTTTATTTTTTGCGCCTATTGGCATCGCTATGAGCGTCTCTATGGGCGTCGTTATTTTGTTTGTTACATAGCAATGCTCATAGCGACGCCTATAGTGATGTCGGGGATTTTTACTTTGAGCGTCGCACTGCGAGCGTTGCTAATGTGAAGTATGTCTTGTAGTGGCCGCTATAGGAAGCCTGTAAGCGTTGCTATATGCATCGCTATGTGTGTTGCTATATAAAGACGCACATAGCGATGTTCTCGTAGCGACGCTATTAGCGACGGTCTTAGCGACGCCGGGGAGTATAAAAACCCAATGTATTTCCGTCGCTAAAAATGTCACAAGTGCACACAACCTCTTGTAGTGAAAATCTGGCCTAAATTTGGGTGTGTGTGCCTACTCAATGGCATGTGCAATCCAATGTGTGAATGAATAATTGGTATTTTTATCAATTACGATGATGAATTTGCCAAATAGTTGATGTGTATGTTACAAGCTTGAATATTGAGATGGATCACTCAATTGATACTCGATTACGGATCTTTTTAGTGTATTGTATGAGCAACTTAAGTTGCAATGATTGATTTGGTTATGCAAATGAGATGAAGCCTTGGATTAATTTTCTTATGAGCATTGCCCAATTGAGTAAAAAAATGCATCAATGTCAAATTGAAAATTGATTTTTTTGCTCTCGAATTGGAAGCAATATTGATTGAAAATGGATCAATATTATGCTCAAATTGATGAGAGTTTAGCTTGATTTTCTTGTGTGTCGGATCTTATTCTAGGATGTGGGTAACAAAAATGGCTTGCAAATGAACTAAAGAGGCTTACATTTGCCTGAAATAATGTCAAAATTTGAGACGGTTTGAGTGTGTGATTTTGCTTTAGATCCTTGTAGGATTACACAGTTGAGTGTAGTCATGAGAATTGGGATGCAACTCTACGTGTTCAAAATGTGTAATGATTCATTTGGCCTCCAATTTTTGTGTGCCACAAGTGGAGCTTTGGCTCCCTCAATCTCATTCATTGGTATGGGAGATATTGATTCTTCAGAGATGAACAAACAATCTCATAATCTTGGTATGCCATACTCATATTTTCTTGTCTCTAGGTCATATTGTATGCAAACCCCACACACCATCTCGTCATGGGAACAAACTCTTATCAAAGTTTTCAACAAAAAAAAATAAAACCACCTAGTGTCCACCTGTTGGCCCATTTGGTTAAGTTGGGTGCTGCTGAACGTAGCCGATTAAGTATGTTGACTCGTCTTGTGCCCATGATCTTGCCACCTACTTGTCATCATGCCAAGCTTAGTAGTGCCAATTGTCCTCAAACACGTCTCGCCAGCAAGCTCCACTCCTTGCGTGTTGCCATTGGCCTTGCTTTGCACAATGTTGGAACTCCAAGCTTGCACAATAGCCGGCCCGGCCGCTTTCCACTGAGTCCTGCATGCCTCTTTTGGCCTGGCTCACCAGCTAAAGGACACAAAACGATCATGCTCAGGCCCACCACAAAACACACACACACACACACACACACACACACACACACACACACAAACCTCGGTCCTGCTTCTCTCACTGCTTTTATTGAAACTCCAGCTTGCCTTGCCAGTGGCACCCACACACCTATTTTTTATATCTGCTAAATCTCGATAAACAACCTCTCTGTCTCTTTCTTAAACTTGTGTCGCTAGTTGACAAGAGCATTATTTTAGGTGAATTATCGACCCAATACAAGTGAAATGACTTCCCCCGGAAGAAGCTCTGAATGCTCTGTACGGACTGCATGGTACCTCACCCCTTTCGGAGATTTCTTCCCCCTTTCACTCCTGCCGCAACTTCTTTCTAGAAGTCCTATTCTCGCCTGATTGAGCTTTACTCTTCCCCCTCGGAGGGGATGGTGCTACACGATGCCCTAAGGGATGGGCTCACCCAAGTAAGTAATGCCCCACAGAGGAGCATTGCAACCACTATTAGTGCAGTCTCAGAATCGATGTTGAAGATGCCCTCCTTGCAAGTGCAGACCAGCCTTCAACAACCCATCTTAACCCATGCCCCAAAACTTGGATTAGCAGTATATCCTCATTTAATAGCCCATATGACTGTCCCCATTCAAGCCACTCACTCTGCGTCCAGTCTTCCTCAATATCATCACAATGGAGCTACAAGCATTGCTCCTAATAGCAATCAAAAGGGGATTATACAACCCACCTTTGCACAGATTGTCAATCAACAAATGATACCTACTATCACAAGGGGTTTTGGGGAAGACATTATGGGGAGAATCTCGCCATCCCAAGCAATCAATGGTGTCAATGAAATTAGAAGAATTAATCAAACAGGTAATTCTCCTAATAACTTCTCTATTTCTAATGTTTGGCAGAATGTAGAGAACCTCAATGCCCAACAAAGGAATATTATGGGTAAAAATGTGGATCATTTCCTTGAGGGAAATCTTCAATTTGAAAATAACTCAGCTAGTCAAAGTCTTAACACCAAACCTTCCTCATCCTATTCAAGTAAACCAAGAAGCCCTAGCCGAGAAGATAATAGAAACAAAGAAGAGGATTTGAATAAAAGTATAGCTGAAGATGCCTTTGTCATCCCCTCAGAAACTCTGGAGGCCTAGCAAAAATAGCTACAGGATAAATTCTTGATTGGGCTCTGTCATGGCCCAAGACCATCATTAGAAACTCTTAAGAACTGGATTAATCAGAATTGGATGAATACTAAATGGAGGGTAGACCATGTCCAATATTTACCCAACAATTATTATTATTTTTTCTTTGAAAAACCTGAAATGGAATTACAGGTCATTAGCAACAGTCATTGGATCATAAAAAATACACCCTTGTCTCTGTTCAGATGGTTTGTAGGCTTTAATCCCAAGGGAGAAAAGCCCTCTAGAATCCCTATATGGGTTGACTTTACTGACTATCCTATGGACTTCTATCCTTGGCTGGAAGAGCTAGGAGGCAAGTTCGGTAGAGTGATTGGTCAAAAATCAAGGGGTGGATATAATCCTAAATGGGATCCACAATTGCTCATAGAGGTGGACATAGCACAAGAACTAAAACAAGAGATTCCCATGAAGAACTCCAAGGGAGAGCTGCTACACATTCAGAAGGTAGTTTATAGAAACCTACCTAATGCATGCTTATACTACATGCAACAAGGTAGTTTATAGAAACCTAATGCATGCTTTCACTACATGCAACAAGGTCATTTGATTAAGAACTGCCCTGTCCTTCACCCTCAGACTACAAATGACAACCTTGATAAGGGGAAGGGGTTCCAACCAGCCCCTAGAAAGTAGAATAACAAAAACAATAATCAGAGAAGAGGACAATCTAAGATTCAAAACAGATTTCCCCCCTTACTGGAGTCCGTTTTGGATCCTTATGATCCAGATTATGAATACAACAAAAATGATGATGTTCAAAATGATACTTGACTTCTCCCTCTCCCAAAGTCGATGTCTCTTCAAATGACACCGTTAAGCAAAAAACCAGCAAACAGTCAAGCACCTGAAAGTCCAGATACTTAGCTAAGAGGAACATCAGATTCCTCATCAGATGAATATGAACCTATGATCCCAAATACTCAAGCAGATAAGCAACAAGAGGAAGAAAATATCTTTCTGCAACAACTGCAACACAGGGATGAGGAAATGAAGCAATTTCTAGCTACTTCTCCTTAGATAAATATGGACACCTAGATGACGCAAGTTGAGGAGGAGTCCCTTCCTCAACAAAATCCCTCTAAGGCCAAAAGGAAGAAAGAAAAAAACAATGATCCTAACAGAGCCTCTATGTCACAGTTGAAACCCACAAAAGCATCTAAGAAACGAATTTCCCCAAACTGAAAATTCTGAGCTATAATTGCAAAGGATTAACAGATCCAGTTAGAGCTATGGCCATCAAGGGCTGGCTCAAAGATCAAAGTATTACTGCTAACATTGTTTGTCTACAGGAAATCAAAGGTCAAGGCCAAACTCTGATCAACAACTTGAGAAGAATCAATTCCCATTATAACTGGTTTATTACTGATCATGACAATAGAAGAGGAGGTACTGCTATAGGAATAACCAACAAGTACTCTGAACATGCTAAAGTGTGCAAGAAGTTGGAGACTCATCAATGGCTCTCCATCACCCTGGTTGCTCCTTTCAATTTCATTGTAATAAGTGTATATGCTTCTAATGCTATCTCTGATAGATGTAGGGCTTGGACAGAGATGAAGGATATACCTAGTCCTTTAATGTTGATAGGAGACCACAACATGGTAGAATCTCTGCAAGACAGATGGATTTTTAAAGGACAAACTGTTAATGGTACAGAAAGACAAAGATGGGAGGAATTAATAGAAAAGCACAACTTGGTCGACATCATCTCTGAAACAGGTAACACTTGGTCAAATAAACAAAGTGGAGACTGCTACAAAGAAGCCACATTAGATAGAGCTTACATGTCTACAGATTTGATTCATGAGAATTGGCAAATTAAATTTCAGGTACATTCTTCCATTCTTTTGTCAGATCACAAGTCTATTACAGTTGATTTGGATAGATGTGAGTATAATTACAAGGTTGGATGGCCACCTGTGGACAAAAATTTGTTCAAGTTACAACTTGTCAAATATAAAATAAAAGATATATGAAGATTGTTTTGAGAAGTATGCTTCCCCTTTTAAAGCATGGGACAAGGTTGTTTCCCTTACCCTTAAAGCTATGACTGTATTTAAGTCTAAGGCTAGGGAGGCTAGAAAAATGAGAAGAATGATCACCTTGGAAAAGATTTCTAAGCTGGAGAAAACTCTTCCAACAAACAGTCCTCCCTCTCTTGAACTACTAACACTTAAAGAAGACTTGAGGCAGGAAGAGCTCCTCCTTGCTAGCAGTGCACTTGCTTGGAGTAGGACTTTTTGGGTTGGCAAGGTGGATAGACCCACTAAAGAGATGTTTAATCTTCTCAAAAAGAAAATGGCTAAAGACTTTATACCTTCTCTTAAGGATAAAAAAGGTCGTACTGCTAGTAACCAAAAGGAGAATCTCCTTATTGCTCATAAATTTTTTTTCTGATGTTTTCTCCAAGTCTCCTTCAAAAGGGGATCATATTACACAAGCAAGAGCTAAGATAGCTCTCTTGAGGAAGAAAACGGTTACTCCCTCCATTGGCAAAACAACTAGATTTTATCCTTTCTGAGGAGGAGATTAGAGAAACCATCAGAAAAATGAGCAGAGATAAGACTCCTGGAATCGATGGGCTTCCCAATGAATTCTACATAGAATATCAAGACTTTTTGATACCTCCCATTATGTTAGTCTGACAAGAAGCTGTTAGAGTTGGAACTCTTCCTACCAAGTCCAATACTGGTGTTGTAAAACTCATTCACAAGAGAGGAGAGAGGGAGGACATGTCTGACTTCTCTATACAAAGTTTTCTCCCACTCCTTAGCCAAAAGACTCAGCCCCATCATGGATCATATTATCCTTAAGGAACAAAAATGGTTTATCAAGGGCAAATACATTCTTGATGCTATCATCACACTTTGGGAAGATATGGAACATGCTCAAAACACTGGTCAGGACTACATCTTCTTCAAAATTAATTTTGATAAGGCTTATGACAGAATGGAATGGTCTTTCATTCTTCAATCTTTATAGGACATTGGATGTGGTAGAAACTTTATCAAATTTGTTCATATCTTGCTGGCCAATGCCATTGCCAGGATAAATATCAATGGTCAACTCACATACAACATCTTCCTCACCTGCTCTATTAGACAGGGCTGCCCTCTAGCCCCTCTTTTGTATGCAATTTCTTCAGATACTTTGGGCAGGCTGGTCAGGGATTTCATAAAGAAAGGTCAAATTAAAGGCATTAACATTCCTGATTCAACTAACCCTCTATGTATTCAGCAATTTGCAGATGATACTAACTCATTGTAGGCTAATGACAACCAATCCATACAGGCATTCTGGAACTGCTTAAATACATTTTGCTTGGCTATTGGTTCAATCATCAATCATCATAAAACTAGTTTTAAATGCAGCACTGGGGACACTCCTCAGCTTGTTCTTGATGCAGGATGTAAAGAAATCATAGATGGGCAAGTATTCAGGCTACTTGGAATCCCTATGGGGTTCAAGATCACCTTTAGTCCGAGATTTGATTGGGTACTAGACAAGTTCAGAAGGAAAGTTTTTGCCTGGAAAGCTATGCATGGTTCACTGGATTCTAGAGTTTTTGTATCAAACAATTATTTGTTATCAACTTTAATCTATTTCTTTTGCTGTTGGAAGCTTTCGAACACACAAATCAACAAACTCATTCAGTTGGCTAGAAGATTTTTATGGGGGGGGGACAACTGACTTCAACAAAATGAGTAAATTTAGCTGGAGCACCTGCTACTTGCCAAAAATAAAGGAGGGCTGGACATTATGGACATAACAAAGCGAGCAACAAAATTGGCTTCCAAGTGGATAGCAAGTGAAGTTGAGTCAACAGGCTACTAGGCCTGTCTAATTAAAAAAGACACAAAGATCTTTGTTCTGAAATACTATCCCAGTTGGAAAGGATTGACACTCAGGGATATTATATGTACTCAATACCAGTGCAAATTTAAGGGATCAGAGCTAATCAAAAGGATGTGGGCTTCCTGGCAGGAAATTAAACAGAGCAAACAACTTTCCATTATCATAACTTCTAACTTTCATTTTTATGGGTTGGGAAATCAGCTTATAAATGCAAACTGAAGCTTACTAGAAAAGCTCATGGGGCATTTAAGAAAGGAGTGCTCTCCTGGAAAGATGTTTACAAAGAAGGGAGGTGGATAACCACTAATGATCTACTGGTTGAATTTGAATTTTCCAGGTATACAACTCAAGAAGTATCAGCCAGGATCTCCAAGCTTCTGGAAAAGATACACATTAGTACTATGGCTTGTCCTCAAGCCTTGTCACTCAAAGGAACAGCTCAAGTCATCTACCAACAATACAAAGCTAAAGGATGTATGCCTAAGCAATTAAGACAAAAGCTAAACCACAGCTGGAAACTGGATTGGAGTGCAAAGCAATGGCAGTACACGTTCAAGACAATCTAGGCTTTCCCACAGGCCATTAAGGTTAGCTTCCTATTATGGCTAATCCTTCATAGAGCTATATGGACACGAACCAAAGCAAAGGACATCATAGGAGTCTCAAGAATCTATCCAAGATGCAAAAGGCAGGAGGAAACTCTTGAAAATATTTTCTATTATTGTCCTCATAACCACAAAAGTCTGGCTATCATACAAAAAAGAGTAAGCAGTTTGTTATCTCAACCATTAACAACTAAGAATGTTTTGGTTGGGTATATCAAAGATCTTGATGTAGCTCTTTGTAAGATGTGGAGAGCTCAGTATTTGTGGAATGTATGGACAGCAAGAAATGAGGCCTTCTTTACAAGAAGAAGTTGTGAACCCTCTTACAAATTAGAAGTGGACATCAAAAGAATCAACAAGGAGGTTCTTAGTCTATTGAAGGATGCTGTCGATTTTCCACTCTCACAAGTGGTGAAAGAATTTAGATGGCAGCTTTGGTTTAGTAAAGCTTGTAGGATCTATTCAGTCACCAAACTACAGATGATTTATATGAAGTCTCTCATTTGCTATCCCCTTTTTTTCATGTAAATACCCCTTCCCTCTTTGGGTTGTCCAACCCCATCTATTGGACCTTGCCCCCTTTTTTTCTCATTGTATTGTCTTATCTTAATCAATTCCACTTTTTCTATATAAAAATTTTAAAAAATACAATGAAAATCCAACAACTAATCTCGGTTCCCATTGGCTGCAACTTGCCTTGTGACTATTCCATCCACTGATTGTCACACACTTGCATGGCTATTGCAAGTCTACCATACACGCACAACTTGGGTTGCACTCAGTAACTGGGATCTCCAGAGTCAAAGTCCAGAACCTCCTTGGTCCCTTATGGTTCCATCAAATCTCTGGCGATCGCCCGGTGCTAGCTTGCGCTCAATCAAGTGCACCTACAAGGCTACACACTGCCAACACTCGTAGCTCTTATGGGATTTATGCCATAGCACAACACACACACACACACACACACACACACACACACACACACACACACACACACACACACATGCACACTCTCTCACACAGAACCCACACTCCCACAGTGGCTCCTAACTCTCTCTCGCTCTCCCTTGGGCCTCAGTGTACCGCCATAAGTCTATGAGCAGGGAAGTTTTTTTTTTAAAATTTATCAAATCAAAGCTTCGCATTTTTTGACATTGGAGAATGTTCCCACCCTCGCCCAATTTGGAATCAAATCATCTCCATCCCAAGCTCGTAGAAAACAACATAAGTTGTTTGGTTGACAAAATCCAAAAAGTGTGTTTAGACTTGGTCTTGAACAAAATCAAAGCTCAAAACAATGAAACGAAAGGGAGATTCAAATACATACTAAAAGAGGTAACTTTGGCCACCAAAGAGCGATCATGTATGTTAGCCCGAATTGATTACTTATGCGAGAAATAAAACTGTACAATCGCTTATATTATGAGTTCCAAACTTGTATATGAGTGATTCATGAGCTACCTGTCTTTCACTAATGAGCTTCATTGCCTTGGGTTGAGCATTATGATAGTGCATATTTGATTGATTAAATGGAAAAACTCTTTGTTTGTGCTAAGAATTGCTTCATGGTGGGGAGTGAGCCTCATTGCAATAAACGATGATAAGTGTTTTTGTCTGACATTTGCATTGGATTGGTGCCACCTTGGTTAAAAAAACTCATTGCACTCGAAGAAGAATTCTTTGATATGATATGTGTGCAGGCATGAGAATTGCATTGGTTGATAAGTTGATGCATGCTTGGGATATTTTGTGCTTGAACATTGCTTGATACATTTTAAGTGCTCGAATTGAATGTTAAAAACCTACAGAGCACTAAAATTGAGCTTGTTTGGGTGACCATGAGAGGGCAATAAAATTTTGGGCTTGTGATTGAGCATGCTTTTAGTGCTTGTATTGGATGTTCAAATGTTTAAGAGCAGTAATGATTTGAGTTGTTTTTGAAGTGTTGTGGGAAAAGCTGTGATTTCATTAATCCAAGAAGGGGTCATCATTGCAAAAAATTACAAAATTTGGCTACTTAGAGTCAATCCAATTCTACGGATTAAAAGTTGTAAACATGCTAGCTCATAGCTTGATCTAAAATGCAAATGTTTTCATTTGAGCTAGTTGTTAGACAACTTTTTGGAAAGCTTTAAATTGTAAAATTTGGCTATCGAGAGCCACTTTATTTCATCAAAGTTGCATTATTTTCAGATCTTGGCTTGTTTTTCCATATTTCATTGAGCTAGAAACTAATCAACTTGGAATCATGCATGAGAGGTGGTAAAAATTAAAAAAATTTCTTATGTAGAAGCTCATTCTCTCTCATTTTGATATGTATGCATAAATTTTCTACAAAGAGCATCATGTGCATAACCAAAGGCACTTTTTTCCCTTGGGTTTTTTCCCTTTGGAAAATTTGGGTATGCAAGACCCTAGCTTTAGGTTTTCATTAATGTTTTTTCGTGTGTTTTTGGATTTCAAATAAATGGATTTTGTAGATTGTGTTTTCACTTAGCTTCAAAAAGCTTGGATTATAATAAAAAGATCAAGAGACTTCTCTACACAAAGTGGATGATTGCTTAAGGATGCTCAAAAGAGCATGAATAGGTGAAATCCTTCCATGATTTTTCTCTTTTGTTCATCTCTCCATTCTCTATGCTTGGCTCAAGTAATTTTTGCTTCTAAGCTATGACTCTTTCATGTTCAAAAGCTAGGCATACTAAAGTTTCAACACTTTGCTTTGTGAATATTAACTCATCAAAAAAATTTGGTTTTATATTTGCTAATCATAGGTAATTAGTATTGAACTTAGGTTAATGTAGGTTCATTTCTCATTAGTCCTAGACTCTTATTGATAGTCTTAATACTCCATTCATTTTTAACATGACCTAGGGCTATGATTAGGCTTTAGTATTTTAGTCCAATTTCCATTAGCATCTCATATTGGAAGAAACAAAAAAGTGCTAAAAAATGAAAAAATAAAGCAAAAAAGTAGCAAAAATGCTACTAGACACATGAAAAGAAATTTTATATGCATGTTGTGTCCATGTGAGGCCTAGCGTCTTATTGGCACTTGGCAAGCGCGGGGAATCACCTTCGATGGCTTGGTCAAGGCCCTAAACCAATGCCCTAGGTTGATAGGGGTTAGCTGTCACCTTCGTAGGCTAGTAGGATTTTGGAACAGCTTCTTGAGGGTTCAAGGAGCCAAGAGTCGCACCTAGACTTTCCTTGGGGTGGTAGCCTTGTATTGTGCTTTACTTTTTTCAATGAATGACAAAAGAAAAACTTCCATGAACTTCAAAAAAGCTGTGACAATGTACTAATAGAGTAGGAGCTTTTTTATAGCCCATAGACATGATAGACTTGAATGATTTATTAATATTGGTCACATAGTTTTTAGGATAGTAGGTTTATGATTTTGCATTAGCCTAGGGTCTTAATTGATTGCTTGTGTTTCATGCATAAAACTAAAATTTCAAGTGGTTCAATCTTCACAATAGTATAGGTGTTTTTTTTCTTTATGTTGTTTAGTTTTTGACTATGATTCACCCATCTTTTAGAAGCAAATAATCACTTTGCACGATTGTTCAATGTACTTCATGTTTTATTTATCCTTGTTGTCCTTTGATGCTCATTACTTGTTCTTATGTTTTGCATCTTAACATTTCTTCCATGGACTGTCTTTCTACCATGTCACCGTGTTTTGCTTCACCGGCACACGAGGACGTGCACCAAATTAGGAAGGTGGAAATGTTAGCAGTGGCTAACATAGGCTACACCGGTTATGCATCAAGTGGGAGATATGTTGTGGGTGTGCATAATATTTCCAACTCACTTTGTGTAAGTCTTGGGCTCATTGGGAGTTCCAAAGTTGTATATGCTAGCTAGAGGGCTCAAACTTAAACCCATAGTAGAAGGGATTGTGGTGAAAGCCTTTAAAAGGAAGCCTTTATGCAAGGAGGCTTCATTCTTGAGGATCCACTTTTGAGAGATCTTTCTCTCTTGATTGTTCACTCTATGTATGGCTTAGCCTTGAGCTTAATGCCCATGCTTAAGAGGATAGTGTTAATCCATTGTAATTCGAGAAGCTTTCTTAATGTAATCTCTACTTTCTTATTAATCTACTTCTTATCTATTCCATTATGTCATGAAGTATTTTCACATTTCTCATTATTCTAGATTTGAGTGTGTGTGATGACTTCTTGCTATTAACCACTCCTATCCTTCAATAAGCACTCGTTTTGAGATATTTAACATTACTAATTAGGATAATTAAGTTGGTTCTTAATATTGTAATTAGTGTGGGTGCCCTATTGTTTGCTTGTGTGTGGATAGGTTTTATGAAACTCTAGCACCATTCACCTTGTGTATATAGCTTTTGATGAAGTGCCTTGATTGGCATGTGGTGATCATTGGAGAGGTCAACACCAATGCAATTAGTGTGTGCTTATCATTAGTGTGCTTTGGGTTTCTAGTCTATGGTAAGTCGGACTTCGGTGGGCTTAATGCGTGTAGGTTGATTAATGATGTGATTAGAGTTAGTGATTTAATGACTAACCTCTATTGCATTGTATGAGCATACTCATGAATCCTCTTATTCTATTCATCCGATGGTTGTGCTTCCATGCCCTAGCTGGGTTGTCGATCCACGGATTGATAATTTTGTGTGTGTTGCGATGAGGTCTTTTCTACAATGCCTCCCAACAACAAGCACCAATGAATGTATGCCATATGACAAGATTAGGTAGGTAGTGGATCTCATGCAACAAGATCACTATCTCATTCAAGACGACCTGCCCAACACGTCTCCAGAATCCTAACATGTTGACATGTAGACAAAAGGCTCAGACAAGCTTTCTTTCTACATTGAATTGTACAATCTGCATCTATTTGAGAAAATCCACTGTTTCCTTAACCTCACTTTGTTTGGCATACCATTGAATAAGTGTATTCTACATACTTACATGAGCATTCTATGCCAATGAATCTGCATCAAGCCCTCCTATAACCATTATGTTGGACGGATACACCGCGACGGACGTCAGCACAGCGAGAACTCACCTAGCATGTAATGTTAGCTAAGGACGAAGCTTGACCCGCAGGCGCGTGGAAGCAAGCATAAGGTGTCAACCTACACTCGACCGACTCCTAACTAATTCCTACAGAGGTCTCTACCAATTGTCTAGGTCACAGCCTTCAAGAGTGCATAAGAGGAAACTTCCTACAACGCTGTCTAGAGCCGAACACCCATCAAACAATCTCAAAATGCCATAGAACTTGAAGGAGACCCTACTAATACCAATAGGTCGCTCTCCCTAAGGTCTATGAACCAAAATCCCGACCCGAAACACCTGGTGCAGAAACACGTAGGATGTCTGGCCGAAATTTGCAGGTCTTCATTTCCAAAATCTAAGGTGCCTAATGTGTAGTTCTATTCAATGTGAACTCGTGGATATGCTACAATGCAAAATCGGACAACCTATGCTCACCCAAACACCCGATGAAGCTCGTACAAGGAGCTCGCAAAACCGGACCGTACGCGCGCAATGTAGGTATCGGTGCGTAGCTCTCATCGGGGACAACAGGCTGCACTTCTCTGCACTCGATTCCGACCATCGGAGCACAAGTAGCATCAAGATGAAGCTCACACACTCTCTCTCTCTCGTACACAGTACGCTCACTCCTAGAATTCAAAACTTCTTTTAAAATGACAAAAGGTCTTTCATTAAGGTCAAAAAGTGGTATATATACCTTACAATTTCTCAAACCCTAAAGTTCCAAAATCAACCATCTACTCAATCTAACTATCAAAACTGGGATTCAATCTGGAAACTTCTGTAAGTCCCAATAATTACAAGGTGAAAAATCAGGTTTTCCTCAATGAATGAATAATTACAAAAAGAATAATTGTCCGAATAGTTAGATGTCGTGGGGTGTGTCCAGCTTCTAACACTCCCCCCCTCCCTGCTCATGTCGTCCCCAACATGGCCTTGATCTGGTGCTTCATCTTATCGTTTCTTGCATCTTTAGCAGTGATTCGTACCTGGCATGTAAGTTCAGCATTGTTGGGCCAAAAATGTCCGTATTATGGTGAAGAACCCTGTATAGAATGCTTCTTCAAAAGCCTGGAGGTGATAGGATGGTAGAAACATGATCCTTTGATACAGCGCATGCATCACCTCCTTGGAAGGCTGACCTGATAGATCATAAGCGCATCTGTATGTATCTTGGAAGAAGAATATGCTGTCGGTCACCTGGCCTGGCTTGAAGGTCTCGAAAACTGCTAAGATGGTTCTGTAGATTTTCCTCATCATAATGTATGTAAGGTCAGGTGAGTCAGTGAACAACTTTATGGCGCCCGTTAGGGTTTTCACCATGTATTGGAAACTTATTCTCTCACCCGCCTTCAAGCCCGACAGCTTTGGGTAGTTCAGCCAAGTGGGTTGGCTGCTTTGCAGAATTTTTTGTGCCTTCCACGTCCTAATCCTTGGTAGAGGACAGAAGCTGAGGTTGTCTCTGATATCTTTAGGTGACTCTACCAAGTGGATTAGGTATTGTGGGTACTTTGTAAGCCAAGCCTTCATCCACTTTGGCTGGGAGTCTACAATAAGCTTGACCCCGTCTGGTTTTGAGGTATCTACATTGTAGAGAGGTACAACTGGCTCTTCTTTGATCCGCTTGTTTATTGTAGCCACCTCATATTTCAGCAATGGATATGGGAGAGAGGGTTGAAGCCACTCGCGCCTGAGATTGTTGGCTTCGATCTTTTGAATGGTCATAGATTTGAAGACCCTCTGCTCCCACTCCAAGGCTTCCTTCGTGGTTTCTCTGAGCTCTACCTCTATTGCTTTACGCAATTTTTCCTCCTCTTCTTGTGTTAGATCCTGTGGCTCTTGAGAGGATCCTGCTATGATTTCGTCTTGCATAGGCGTGTCCACAGGATCTGCCACATTTTCTAGGTCAATGCCCTCATTGACGGCTGGCCCTGAGCTCTCTGCCTCTCCTCCTTGCTAGCCTTTCAACTCCTCAATTTTCCTGAGGAGTGTTTGCTTTTCCGCTTTAGCTTCTCCGCCCATATTCACGAGGAGGTCATTAAGTTCAGCGTTTACTCTTTCCGCCTCCTTGAGCTTTATCTTCATGCTTTCCACTTCTTCTTGCAGGGCTTTTTGGCCCTCTTCCATTCTAGTTTGCATGACTATAGAACCTTCATCCATCATCAATCTCTGCTTTTTCTCGAGAGTCAGCTCTTTCTGAAGTTCCTGCATTTGCTCTTCATAGAGTTGGCTCTCAGACATGATTTGAGTCGAGATTGTAGCTCTGACTCTAGCAGGTGATGCTCACAGCCTTTGGATGGTTTGATCTTTGACTTTTAGTTGATCCTTGAGCTCAAGGACTTCATCCAGGCTTGCTTCTTGTTCTATCTCTGCTCTTTCCTTGGCATTCCTCATGGCCTCTACTTCTTTCGTTTCTTCTGCCAGCTGTAGTGTCAGATTATCTCTTTCTTTCTCGAAATCTTGCAATGACTTGCTGAGCTGCTGACACTCTTCTTCAGCTGCTTGTATTCTTTTTGTTGCTTCTTGATTTGCTTATTCCATTGCTTGGTAGTTTTGTAGATCCCTTGCCAAGCTGGCCTGTAGGTCGGCTTCTCTCTCCTTTTGCCCTTGGCTTTGTGCCTAGAATGTACTTCCATTTTGATCTTCTCTTCAGTGGCTTTGATAGTTGTCATTTCTTTCTCTGAAGCCATGGATTGTGCCCTCAATCCGGATAGCTTTTTCATCACCACGTCCCAGTCATTGGAAGGCGGGTGCATGTCTACCGTGTCTGTAGCAATTTCTTTTAGCTCCATTAGCCTGATGCCTTGCATCTGTTCTTTAGGCCCTGTCCTCGCCAAGTCGAATGCGACTGTGGCGGCTTCTTCCTTCGTATAGCCTGCAGCTAGCAGGTCCAAAAATGCATAGTACGCATCATCTAATCCTTTTTGCTCAGTTTTAGGCTTGGCCTCTTCTTTTGGCTCAGGTTCTTGTCTTTGCTCTTGATCTTCTGCTTGCCTTTCTTCTTGTCTGTCCTCAGCCTCCTTATCTTCCTATGGAGGGCTGCTAGGAGGTGGTGATGGCTGTGGGCTGGGTTTAGGGATGGCTGGTAAAGATGCAGCTTTGCCCTTTAAATCCCTGTCTGCTTTTTTTTTCTTTCTCTTTCTTGGCTCTCTTGTTCATCTAGCAATTTCTGCCTTATTTGCTATACTTCCTCCTCTGTGAAAGGGACATAAGGGATGTTTTCTGCTGTAGCATCAAGAATCTCGAAATTCTTGATATAATCTTCAAATCGGTCCCTTTGCACTCTTCTGGACGATCTGTACATAGACACTAGAGATGGCTTCCAGAGTTCGCTTAAATCACCCTTGAGGGCTCTCTCCGCTCGAAAACTCTCCATCATCCTCTGTAGGCTTGCCGCTTTCTGAGATCTTGTTTCTTTGGCCGGCACTTGAGCAAACTCCTTCTTTCCTTTCTTCTGCTCGGGTTTCTCCTCTTCAAGTGGCTCTAGCCGTCTTTTTAATCTCGTAGCCACCCTTGGTGCCCTTTGTGGCTCATCTTCCTTGTCTTCTTTTACTCTCAGCCAATCATTCTGAGATGGGGGGTCATGCCACCTTCCTTTAGCGTGTAGTGCCCCATAAACCACCTTGGTGATGAGCTCTCCTGGCACTATATAGGTTGGATTTTTGTTGCCCATCTTTACTAAGCTGTCATGTATATATGCCGCATAGTTTATTATCTTTGGGGTGCCTTTTGTCATTGCCCAAGTGAACGTTGTGGCAATTGCACCTGGAGGAATCCTGTACTTCTGTGGCCTCTTCGTGCACATGTGGAAGTACTGGCTGTATAATTGGCTCATAATTGCCACTTTTGGGTTGGCAGTGTCTTCAAAGGTGTAATTTGTCTTTTTCTCTTTGTACACCTTGACTTCATCCCTTGTTTTTGTTACACTATCTCCCTCATTGGAGAGGTCTAGAGCATGGGCTAGAACCCGCTCAGTGATTATTATCTCTGTTTTTGGTCTACCTTGTAAATCTATTACCTTGTCCACTCCATCCTCTTTGATGCTTGTTACAAACTCTCAGACTCTTTTGATGTCCACCCCCGCCGGTATTGCTTCGAAGTAGTTGTGGAGATCAATTTTCTCCAAGTAGCCGGCCATCTTGCTTCGTACAAACTCATTGAGTTCTCTCGGAAGCATTGGTAGCTCTATAACATTGCCTTCACTGTCTTTGAACACTCCCTGGTAGATCTTTAGGTCATTGGACTCTAACAGATCCTCTTGTATCCAGGTGCTGGTGGGCTTTAGTGTTCCTTCTGGAATGACAAAGGGTTCCACTTTGTCCAGATAATCCTTGATGGTCATTCTTTTCCTCTTTGTCAGTGACTTCGAGGCTGCCATAGATCCTGTTGCACTTAGTAGTCCGAAGTAAGCGTTTTTTCCATATTAGCTGCGAAACTAAGGTTTACTTATCCAAATGATTTGAAAATTGAAAATAAAGCTTAAAAGGAACTTGTGAAGCTGTGCATGTGCTCACAGTGCAAATCTGGCCAAAAATTTTCATCTAGACATCCTACACGTAGGATGTCTTTTTCATCAGAATTAGTTCATACTTGATATGCAGGTAGTGTAAGGCTCATGGAATATGGATATATGCTTGGATTTGAATTTGGATATCAAAAAAGTGGATTTTTGGGCCGATTCATGCTTTAGGTCACAATTTGGGTAGAATGTCCATCATAGGTAGCAATTGATATCCAAATGGGTTGAAAATTGGTATGTGGGCTCATTGCATCATGGTATTGGCTCCCATGATGTCATTCTTTGCACAAAAGGCTAAATTTATGCTGGAGACATCCTACGTGTAGAATGTCTTTTTCATCAAAATGACATGAAACTTGTTCTGTGGGTTGTCCTTGGCCTATGGAACATGGCCATGTTCCATAGGTCAAGAACATGGCCATGTTCTTGGATTTGAATTTGGACAAGATTTGATGCTTGTAAGGCTCTGTGAGGTGTTTTTGGGCTCAAAAAGTGTATCTTGAGGGTGTTGGGGGTCAAAAGTGATTAAAATGGCTTCAAACTTGATATATGGGCTCCTGATGATGATGTGATTGGATCTGGAATGACAAATCATCCCTTGCATGTCGAAAAGGTGAAATAGACATCCTACGCGTAGGATGTCTATTTCATCATTTTTTCTCCCTGACCACACAGATTGTTTGTTGATGTATTGGTGAATGTGATGTGCAAGTTTCATGGGATTTGGACAAGATATGGTAGGTCTATGGCCCATTATTGCCTCTATGCCCTAACTTTGAGTTTTTCCATGCATATGAGGTCAAATTTGGTCCAAATGTGATGAAACATGGTGGATAGCTTGTAAATGTCATTCAGAACATGTGCAGGATGAGAAATGTTGGAGTTTGTGCCAAAAAGTGCCCTTGAGACATCCTACGTGTAGGATGTCTCCTGGTCATTTTTTCATTCATGGTGATTTTTTCATTGTTGGTGCTCCCAGTGCTTGCCCTTGGCCCCCCTAAGTCTCTTTTGAGCCTACTTTCAACAAAAAAGTCAAATGGATAGAGAATAACTCCCTGTGTGGACTTCAGAGCCTCCGAGCCGTTTTCTGACTTTTGGAGTGCTTTTTGGCGATGAAATTTCTTGATGTTGGTCTCCATAGCTTCCCGATCCCTTGGGGATCCTTGCCGTATGGTTTTTGTCGACTTTGGCTTCTCACCGAAGCTCCATTTGGCAATTTGTCGCTCTAGAAGCACCCATGGTTGCGTTTACATACATTTGATGATTTGTGGTGGTCTACCACCATAGGACTTGGTTGTTGATGGGCTAGAAAAGCCGCTCGTGAAGTTTGGTGGCAAACGGGCTTGCGGTTTGGCCGCAAAAGCAATTTGACGCTTTGTGTGTCTGATGCCGTTTCTGAACTTTAGTGCTGCTTCGGGTCACTTTTTGGTCATGCGGGTCATATAGGATTGTCGAGCATGTCGAGATGCTCCTACCCATGAATTTTGGTAGCATTTGGTCGCCGTTTCGCCGATTTCCCATTTGGTGGCCTCTTGCGGGTTTCTGGGAATTAGGGTTTTTCGGGATGGTTTCCTACTGCCTTTGGCTATCCAAGACTGGTCTCCTAGACTAGGGTAATCTGTCGATGAAGTCTTGTTGCTTTTCGGTTAGCTGTTAGGCCGCCGTCTCTACTTGTAGGTCTCTACCGCCCGCTTTGTGTGTGACCCCTACGCTAGTTTTCGCGACATAATGACAAACATGCGCGAAAAGCTCAAGGTGGTGAGCCTACCTCTCATGTCTGGAGCTCGTCGGGTAGTCGTGCGCGTCGTAGAATCTGCTCGACTGTCGATCCGCTCTAGGTGGCAGAAGCGCTCTCCACAAAGTCAATAGTGAGAATGAGCTAAAAATGGGGTGAAAATTTCTTATAATGGACGTCCCCGATCCACTTTTCATGAAATTTGACATGTGCTCCTATCTTCTTGCGAGATGCATTTTAGGCTCAAAAATTTCTTGATTTGGACTCCATTTGCTCTGTTTACCAGAGATTTGGCGTTTCGGTCAAAACCTGGCCAAAACACGCTTTCTGCTCCAGTCTCATAATTGCACCCCCACTGTACCATGGGTTGTCCTATAGTCACTAATCATCCCCATATTTTTTGTTTTTCATTACGACTGTTTTTCACCTGCTTTTTGTATTTTTGAAGTTTTTTTGCCAAAAATTTGCAAAATTAAAAGGAAAATAGAAAATCAAACCCAAAAAATCCCCAAAAATCATATTAAATCACAAATATCACCGCAACACATTATATACATTCACATGCAATTTTTATGGCCGGATTTCTCCGTTTTACCAATATTTTGCCTGAAAAATGGCTATTTCTACTTATATACACGCACACCTAGGGGCTTGATTTGGCGTTTGGCCCCATATACCTGTAGCTTCATGCTGTATAAGGGTATATGTACTTGGGTTACTCCAGAAAAGTTCACAATCAAACAACAACCCTTAAAATAGTCAAACATTATGCCCTTTTTTTGTTGTTTCTGTCATTGGTTCCTTATTTGAGAGTGCCTCTAGAATGCCTCCCCCCCTCCTAGCCGGAGTCCTCCCGGACGACAAGGTTTTGCCTCGGAGTATGTGTCGTGCATAGGTTGAAAAAGTTGTGCTAATGCCTGGCCGATTAATGTGGCCCTACTTTATGCATACTCGGTCAATGCATGGAAAAATTAATGTTGTGCAAGAGAAGGGAATAAGCAAGATGCTTATTGGCATTCACCGTCGAGGTTTTTTGATTTCTTTGCAAGTAACCGCTATAACTCTACTGCTCTCCGTTTAATTGTATTTTTTACAAAAGGCAATTGCTTTGCCGACACTATTGATGGAGTCGTAGCTGTTTCTAAGGATAGAATTGGTTGGGCCGTAATGGCTATGGGCCGTATTGCCTTTGCTTTCCATTGGTATTTTGTTGCTGCCGGTTTTTGTAGATGGTTTGGCACTTTCTTGTTTGCCACTGGTTTGCCTTTTATGGGCATCCACATATGTTGGTTTTGCCTTTTGAAATGCAGTTGTCTGCTTTCCGTTGTTGCTTGTACTGAAGGGAGTTTCTTTTGGATATGGCTAAGCATTTTCTTTGGGATCCATATCTATTTTATGACCTTGGTTTGTGGTTTAACCTTCTGCTTCGGTGGAATCCTTTTGTTGCATTGTTGTTTGTCCGCCATGGCATTTCTATCCTTCCTCATCCATACTTGTTTTCCTTGTGTTGGTAACCTAGATTTTTGCATTGTGGCCATTGACTTCATGTGTCTGTAAGTAGTATAGTTGGCTTTTACCTGATTTTTGGTCTCGGGTATCATGTTGTTCTTTGATGGCATTTGTGATTTTGGCTTTGTTTCCAGTGATTGCATGGCTTGCAGTTGAGCATGTTGGTATTGCTGAGCAGAAGCTATCACCTGTTGTTCATGTTCATGCAGAATTTTGACTGCCTTTGCTTTCCAATCTATCTGAACATTGTACTCTTTTTGCCAAGGTTGCCCCAGCATCATTGGGTGTTGTGTGCTTTCATTTGTCACCACATAGAATTTGTGTGGGTAAATATATTGATGTATCTGTACATGGAATATAGTCCATCCCAATGTTTTCAACGGGTGTGATGTGCTACTTTCCAGCACTTGAGGAGTAGGATGAAGTTGACTTGTGACTTTGAGCTGTTGGTATAATCCGTAAGAGATCAAATTTGCTTGAGCACCCGAATCAAGCAAGGCTGTTGATTCAACTTGATTGCTGCCCACTTTGACCGCAATTATTGTCTCCACTGTTTCTTCCTCCAACTTCGTTAGTCGAATGGCATTGATTCGTAATGGTGGTCCACTTTGTTGTTGTTGTCGCAGAATCCGTCTTTTTGCAATGCATTCTTGTGCTTCGGCTTGAGCTTCCTCCTGTACTCTCTGTTTTTCCTTCATTCTTTGTTTTCCTTGATGAATTTGTTGGAGTGTCTCCTGTGTGAGTGGTAGATGATACCTCCTCAGTCGACATCCACTAATTGAGTTTGGCATTTCTTCACCTGCTAATGTAGCAAGCTTGACAGCTCCACTTTGTGATAGATCACTAATCACAAATGGTCCCATCCCTCGCTTTTTAAGTTTCTTGGCATGTTGTTTCAAGGTATAAACAAGTACGTAATCACTTGTTTTAAATTCTTTGGTACGCACATGTTTGTCAAAAAATTATTTTTGTCTTCTCTTTTTAGCATAGATTGAAGCGACAGATCGTAAGCGTAGTTCATCTAGCTTTTCAAGATCATCAATTCTTGAAGAGAGCTCATGCCCTATCCATTCTAAGCTTTTTGCTACTCGTAGAGTTGGAATTAAAAACTCTATGGGTAGTATAGCATTTAGGCCAAACACCATGTTGTATGGTGTTGTTCCAATTGATATTTTGTAAGCTACCCTGTATGCCCATAGTGTTGAGTGTAGCTGCTGATCCCAATCTGTTCTTGATTCTGACACTATTTTAGTGAGAACCGTGCATAGTGTTTCATTAGTGGCCTGAGCTTGCCCATTGGCCTGTGGATGGTATGGTGCAGATTTCCTATGTATGACCATGAATTCCTCTAGCAGATATTCAATGACTTCATTGAGAAAATGTGTTCCACGGTCACTGACAATTTCTACTGGTAACCCATAACGTACAAAAACATTCTCATACAAAAATTGTGCCGTGGTGCGTACATCAGCTTTTTGTGTTGCTTTGGCTTCGACCCATTTTGTGAGATAGTCTGTGGCCACAATGATATATTGGGTATGGGTGCGATATGCAGGGGGTGATATAGGTCCCACAAAATCAATGCCCCATTTTGCAAATGCTGTTGCTCCCATCATCGGTCGTAACGGCATCTCATCTCTGTTTATTGGCACCTTGGTGCGTTGACATGCGTCACAACGCTTTACAAACTCTTCAGCATCCATGTGCAATGTAGGCCACCAAATTCCTGCGGTTAAGACAATTCTTGCCGTCTTATCGCCCGAAAAATGGCCTCCACTTATTCCGCTATATGCATGTTCTAGAATCAGCAGGTATTCGCTTTCACTTGCAGAGATTCTAAGTTGATTGTCCTTACCTCTCTTATAGAGTTGGTTCCCCATTAAATGAAAGTCACGAGCTTCCAACTCTATAGCTTTTTTTAGTGCTCTTGTGATTTTCTCAGGGAACGTCCTGGTGGTTAAGAAGTCAATGATATACTGACTCCATGCAGGTGCTATGTTTACCTGAAACAAAGTTGCGTAATCCACTGGTCGTTTGGCACTACATATAGTACAATTGGTAACATAAGAATGTGTGTCCGCATACATAGTTGGCCAATAAACCCCTAATTGTTTCTGTCTCTGGTGTGTCTTCACTGTTGAACAATGAAATACACAACCCTGTACATGTGCCTCTTCAAGGTAGCACTCGAATTCTTTCGGATTTATACATAATCGTAGGATTAGGTCCGATCCAAGATGATACAGCCGTCCTGCTATCAACTGGAAGTTTTTTGTTTGTCGAATTGTTTGTTGTTTGGATCTGCATTCCGTATTATCAAACCCACTTCCAAAGGAAAGAACAGTAACAATTTCATGAGACCATTTGGGTACCATTTCAATGTTGAAAAGATAAGCATATGGTATGTCATCATCAACTCCTTCAAGAGCTTCCCCGTTGTGTATCCTTGAAAGATGATCCGCTCGTAGATGGGTTTTACCCTTTTTGACCACCACTGTGAAGTCAAATTCTAGCAATATAATAAACCAGCGTACGATTCTCCCTCTTTTGCAAGGTTTATTTACTAGGTACAAAAGAGCTTGATGATCTGTGAAGAACACAAATTTGTTTGCAAGAAAATAATGCCGAAATTTCTTTACAGCATAAATCATTCCTACCCCTTCCCGCTCGGTGGTTGTGTAGTTCTTTTCTGCACTGTTTAACTGTCGGCTCGCATAGCACACCGGAAAATCCATTGTTCCGTCTCCAGGTTGAGCTAGAATACTTCCAATGGCATATGCTGAAGCATCAATGTGCACATGGAATATCTTTTCCCAATCTGGTGCCTTTAGTACATGTCCTGATATAAGGTTTTCCTTCAGCTTTTGGAATGAAGTTTCACACTCCTCGGTCCACTCGAAATTGACTAGCAAACGATACAGAGGTTGTGCGATAATCGCATACATGTATATGAATCTTCGATTATATCCGTAGTGTCCCATGAGGATTGCACTTGTTTCACATTAGTAGGCCTGGGTAGGTCTACAATGACTTTGACTTTGTCTAGGTCTGTGGTTATGCCATTTCTTGAGACAATGTGTCCTAAGATTCGGCCTTGCTTAACCATGAATACACACTTTTCCGGCTTAAGACAGATTCGATATGTCCTGCACTTTTCAAAGACCTTTTGCAAATGGTCAATATGTTCCTCTTGTAGGAGAGAGTGTACACACAGGTCATCCATGTAAATTTCTAAGAATATTCTTAGGTATTCCTTGAATGCGTGAATCATTAATCTTTGGAAAGTGGCTCGTGCATTAGTTAAGCTAAATGGCATAACTCGATACGCATAAATCCCCCATTCTGTGGAAAACACTGTTTTGTGTTGATCCTCCCTTGCTATTGCCAGTTGGTTGTATCCTGAAAACCCATCCAGAAAGGAATAAGCCCGTTTCCCGGCCACTCGCTCAAGTACATGTTCTGTGATTGGCAAGGGATAACGATCCCTTATGGTTGCTGTATTCAACTTCTTGAGGTTTACACACACTCGCAGTTTTCCATTCTTTTTGGCGACTACCACAATGGGTGACACCCAATCTGTATGTTCGATTTCATAGATGAATTCAGCTTCCATCAGTTTATCAATCTCTTCTTTGATTCGTTTAGCAAATGTGTCATTATATGTATAAGGACGTTATTTGCTAGGTTTTGCATCCGATTTCAAAGGAATTGTATGTTTGCATATCAATGGATCAACTCCTTTGAGGTCTTTATAGAACCAAGAGAACACATCTTTATACTTCTTGAGAAGTTGTGTTAACTGTCCTTCCTCCTCAGGCTCTAAATCGTTAGCTATATAGATCGGCTGAGGCTTTTCACCTGGTTCTGCGAGGTCTATCTTCTTTGCATTTTCAGGCCCATCGTAAGATTCTTGGCTGGTTCTTTCCCTGACTGGTGGTGTCATGATGATTTTTCTATCCTGGATAGTAAATTTCCGATAGTGGGATGGTACATTCATGTTCCCATTTTCTGACTCCCCTTTACCATCACTATCTTCTTCAGTAGTCCATATCTCTCTCATAGACCGTTTCAGTTCTTGGTATTTCTGTTTACGTTCCAGTTTGGTCCACTCTTGGTCTTTTGTTGTTTCTTTTTTTGATTTTTTTTATTTTTGTGATTCTGTTTCGGTTTTAGCTTTTCGTACCTCTTTTATTTCCTCTCGCGTTCTTTCTATTTGATTTTTTGAGAATCTTCCTGATATTTGATCTTTTACACAATCCTCTGCTTTTACAAGCATCAAATAGTGAGTTTTACCTTTTATCCTAGGCATCAGGTTCTCTCTAGCTTTGTTTCCTACTCGTTTCCTCCTATAGCATTCTTGGCGTCTATGGTGTTGATTAGCAAAATCATAAAACTTGATATTCTCGGTTTCATTTCCACCCTCACTTGAGGTGTCTGAACACTCATTATCTGCATCATCATTTACTTCCAAATGTTCAGAGGAGTTGTAAAACTCTTCTTGTTCTGGTGGTTCTACCGTCTCTTTTTCTGGTATAACTCTTACCATGTAATAGGGTAACACATCATAGCCATCCTTATCGCAAAATTTTGTTGTAGGACTGTTGGTAATGGTATAGACATCCAATGTTGCTAGTATGTGTTCCCATTCTAGAGGTTCCAAGGCATCTTCAGGGAAAGGTTTCGGAATATACTCCTTGTCCTCAATTGCTCTTTCTAATATGCATTCCTCTCTTCTTAAGCTTCCACAATGTGAAGCTCCGCACATCCATAGCTCTTTTGGTTGCCCTAACCATGTTGGTAGTTCTGATCCTGATATTGTAGCCGAATCAAAATCTTCCATAGGTGTTTAGTTCACATCTTTGTAACTATGGTCTTTCAGGTGTATTTTAGTTGTTGTCTCGCCATGTCTGAGGTATATGTGGTCATAACCCCAATCTTGGACCATCTTCAATTGTCGCATGAATGGTCGTCCCAAGATGATCTCATAATTGTTCTTTTTGTCGAAATCGACTATTGCAAATTTATGCTCATAGTGGATTCCGCACGAAGTGACAATCACTTTTTCTAAGAGTCCTAGAGGCTTCTCCATGAACCCATCTGCCAATTGCAGTTTCATTCTAGTAGCCCTCAAAGCTGGTTTTCCCCATTTTTTTCTAGATTTCCTTGGTGGCGATAGCAACTCCCACTCCACTGTCAAGAATAGCTTTGGAAACTACTCCTTGGAATTCTACCGGTAGTGTGGTGTTTCCGTCTTCTCCCTCGCAATATTCTCCAACCTTATTCAATGGTACTGGCCTAGTGTTTAGTTGAGGCCTGTCCAACTCTTTGATCCCTTCTTGTAGCTTCAAGGTGGGGTCTTTCACTCCAAATTTTTCTAGGCATTTTCCTACTGTGGTCCACATGTTTGGCCTTAACCTTAGGAGTTCTTCTAACGTGATTGTGCATGCCATCGGGGTGGATAACAACTCAATCAATCCTTGCGAATCCATCACCTTGTTAGACGAAAGTCTTTGAGATGGGATTGCTCTCACTTCCGACTTAGCTTCGTACTCTCCTAGGTAAGAGGGTAAAGTTCTCAACGAGTCTGGTTGGCTGTGCCCCGAACTAATTGATCGTTGGTCTCCCTCTTGTGAATGTATCTCAAAGTTCATTTGCGACCTTGCCTCAAATTCTTCAATAGGAGGTAAGATCACATTCTTTTCTTTTCTCGTGCTATTCAGGTGGTTACTCATCCTATTAGCCTCGTTGGCCTCATGGATTTGCTTCCAGAGATCGTTTAGACCATTACAGTCCTTACCCATTTCTGCCATTATTTTAGGCTGGAACCCGTCACTTGTCCCATCTGTAGTATTTGGCACTATGATAGGCTCTCCTCTGGTCTCATAGGCATTAGTGAATCTTTCCTTTGTTTCCACATGTTTCTCTAAAGTTGGTTGGATAGGGGTTGGAGCTGGTGCCTCATGCCAATTTGCAGGTTTACCCAGCGGGTCTTCCATCAATGATTGAGCCGTTTCGATCATCTTTTTACACATATCCAACCTCTGTTTTTCTATTTTTGCATATGGATAAGTCATCCACCTTTGCTCCTGGGTTTGGTTATTTTTAATCGAGCTTCATAAGCTTTTAGAAGCGCATCCAACTGCTCATTTACCTTGTCTGCTAGTACAGATCCTCCTGATCCTACACTTTTGGGCTCTGCTATTTCCTTGGGTGCTATGGTTGTTGTGGTGTGTGAGCTTAAGCTAGCTAGATTCTCTAACCGCTCCAATCTGTCCTTTGTATATTTCAACTCCTCGGATAGGGCTGTTTGCTCTCGTTCTTTCCTGGCTTTCCTACACGCCTTTCTAGCTTTTCAAGTGCTTCTCTGATTTTTCGTTTTTGAACTTTGGGCATCGGCTTTTGGTTCTTCAACTATGGGTTCATTTGTCCTTCTTTGAGCTTGGGCTCGTGTTACCGCCTGAATAGGTATGATTGTTTAATTTTCCGATCCTCCACTGGAAGGTACTATTTCTAACATGTTCAAGGTGGTTTTTGCTCCTTTGCTCGGGTTTTTAGGGCAATCAGGAATCAAATGAGTAATTCCACATTCTGGGCAATACGCATTCACTCTAATGATTTCATCATGAGGACAGTCTCTCAGCCAATGGTCTCCACCACACTTGTAGCAGGGTCCCTTGGGTTGTTGAGGTGCTCCTTGAGCTCCTCTTTGTTGGTAAGCATGCCTCTGTCCACCCATGCCTCCATTGGCTATGAAAATCAGTGTTCGTTCATCTAGGCTATATATTCCTTCTCCTGCTACCTATGTAGCAGTTTGTGGTCCTGTATTTCCTATCATTCTCCATCGTTCTGGTGTCGAGGGTTCTTCCGGTGGATAATAGACAGGGTTTGCCGCATATCCATTGGGATCTTTATAATATGCATGCATAGGCACCAAAGCCCTATCCTCTGATTCAGTTACTATTGGTGTGTATCTTATACCAACTGGTTGTAATCCTGGTTGGGGTGGTTGTTGCCCCAACACCGGTTGTGGTCTTTCTACACCTACAGGTCCTCGTAAGTTGCCTGCTTGATATCTAGGCATCGGTGGAACTTGAGGGGAAGCTACTGGAGCATGGGGAGCGTAAGGTCTCTCTCTCACATATCCCTTGTTATAATAACATTCCTCAGTCCCATGGTTTGTCCATTTTTGTTCAATAGCACACCATTTGGGCTGTTTAGCCTGGGGTTTGGCGTACAAGTTGATCTTTTTTAGCACTTCATCTACGAGCTGCTCCTGGTTTACAGCTACTTCTCCTTTTGGTGCTATCTTAGAAGACTTGCTTCCACTTTGCTGTGAAGACAAATCGTCGTCAAGGTCCTTGAACTCCCCTTCTTTGTAGACTGCACAATTGTCCACAAGGTAAAGAGCCTCCTTGGTCAACTCATTCAATGTCGTGCTCCTCTTCATATGTAAGTCTTTCTGGAGGTCTGCATTCCTTAGTCCGTGGATGAATATCAGCATAAGTCTGGATTGAGTTGGCAGTTCTCCAACAGGACAGAACTTGACATATCTTTTTAGTCTTAGGGCTGCCTTTCATACAGATTCTCCATCTTTCTGTTTGAATTTATGGATCTGTGAGACAGTATTATGAGCTATTCTCCTTTGAGAGAATTCCTCAATAAACTAGTCAAACACTTCCTCCATTGACTCAAAGTCTCTACGCTCCACAGAGTCAGACGAAGTGGCAGCATCATCCTCTAGGGTTAGTCCAAACTCTGCAAATTGGGTAGGAAAATCTAACACCTCTTCGGCTCTAATTACGCGCACAAAGGCTGCTACATGATCTCTTGGGTCTCTACTTCCTGTGTATTTCTTGTTTACCCATTTTTGCACTTGAGAGGGTCTAATTCTTCGATGGTCTACAAACCTCATCATTGGATCACCCCGTCTGAATCGATATACCTCCTCAGGCCTTCTATAATAGGATGGTTCCTCTCCCAATGGTGCTCCTAAGCTATAATTTCTAACGGTTCTCGCTGGAGGTTTTCTTCTCTTTGAACTCGTTCTATGGGTGGTCCTCCAGGCTCTGTTGACCCTTGAGTCTTTGGTTTACTCTCTGCCTGATACCTTGAATAGAGTGGTGGTTCTTGCAAATCCCTGAGCCCTCGTGCAACTTGATAACCATCTCGGTTTCGGTCTGGTTCCATTGTTACACTTTGTCAAATCCATGCCTGCAATGATGGCTGGTTTGCTGGTTGGTCTTGGTTGTTGAATGCTTGTAGTCAGGTGGAATGTGAGGTTGCGTCATACTCATCTGAAAAAGGATTCGTTGACTTGCTTGGGGTGTAGGTGGCTCTTGACACTTCCTCAGGGGCATATGCTGATGCTCATGGACCTGTTGCCCTCTCTACCTCCTCTGGGAGAATACGTTGGTATTCTCGCCCGTATCTATCAACAAAAACTATGCCCTTCCTCGTAGCAGTTTTGTAAGAGAATAAGTAAAGAACCTTGTCTTTGCCTAATTCGTTTATGTATGGTTCTTTGCTACAAAAGTAAGAGACTCTCACTCTCATGCTTGTAGATTCCCACGTTCTCGTTATAAGTTAGAACCCTGGTTGTTTTCTTATCATACATAAAAATAGCTCCGGGCCGATCAATGTTTGGTGGCAATTTTTGAACTTCTAAAACCATTTTCCCTTTCGCCACGTTATCTCCATATCTGTTGTAATCTTCAGGGTTACTAACTATTAAATAGTGGTTCCCCTTTTCATCTCGGAATCTATCTCCATCATCATACACTCGGATTATCTCCAATCTTTGAGCTGGCCTCTCTTCGATACAAATGCACTTGCGGCGTCGATAGTCAGAATAGACTAGGGCTCCTCTCGAGTTTGTTACCTCTAAGAAGATCACCGTGAGTTTGGAATCATTCAAAGGATTTTGGGAGGTTCTTCCTCCTCGCATAGGTCCATCATAGGTGAAACCTCCTGGATGTTGACTACCCATCATGAAGAAAGATTTGTCTGAAGAGGTGTCAGTATCACTACCTTCCTCAATAATCGGTGCTAGCGGGTCTAGCCTTGCCTGAGTTACACTCTCTTTGGTGGACACTAAGCTACCTTGGTCACCTGCCACCTTCTGGTCTCTAACAATGTATCTTCCTGATCTTAAATTCATCTAACTTATCAATGCAATTTATCACAAATCCAACCACTCACCTGGCAAAGGGTCAATTTCTGCACAACTTCTTGCTTTGTTGCTGAATATACCTATACACAAGCGTTTTAATTTCAACAATCGAATCAAAGCATTTATATGCTAGAGGTTATCTTAGTAATGATTGGTATAACTGGAGAGTTAATCTCACCACTACTGTATTTTATACACTGCTGATGTTCTGGATTGGGTCTGCTAATCTGAAACAGTACTACCCTAAGATGTTGGTCAATTTACGCGAAAAAGTTTGAATTCAGTCTTTGCTTCGTCAAATGGGCAAGCAAGGTCCAAATTCACTTACGAAAAAAGTTCTGGAACTCCTAAGCCAAATGGAATCTCATTGTCTATGCCATGTCAAACTTTCCTTGCAGTATGCCCCAATAGACATCCTACGCGTAGGATGTCTCCTGCTGTGTTTTGCCTGGATTTTTGCACTGTCGTTTCCCCTTGTTGTGTTGAGCCTACAACTGCTTTTACTCTTTGATTTGGACACCTATTAGCTGGTCAATGAGTCAAAAATCTGTTCCGACAGCCTGTTGCTGATATTGATCAGTCTAATCAATTCCAAATTGGACCAAAATTGACTAGGAGGCTTGCCTTACGCTATATAACACCTTACTATGCTCAAAGAGTTGTCGGATAGCTCCAGTGAGGAACAAGAAGGGATTACGGTTGGAAACTTAACCAACCAAAAAAGGATCTTTTTCTATTTGTCATCAAGCAGAGCTAGATGGTTCAGTAGAGGAAGAAAAACAACACATAAATAAGTCTACGTCGGTCGACCAAATGGAAAAAACTCAAAGTACGCTGGAGTACATTCCTTTGAATAGCCACAAATCAATGTGGTCAATCCGTCATATTCCAAAGGGGAGCAAGGTAAAATGCCACCCGTTAGGTTCTAAATTTGGCAAATACAAAAAATATAAAGAACACGGGTGCATTTGCAGTTGTACCATCCTTCTGGGGGACTCGCACTTGGGAGAGAGGAGATGACACTAGTCAAGGGACGGGTACAAAGGTACAACTCACGTGGTTCTGCAATAATAGTGTGGATCACACATGGAGGATTTGTAACACAATCACCCAATGCCTTGCAAGAGTCCCCAACACTTGTCCAATGGAAAGGGGAACAAACTTGAATGCTTTAGATGATATTGGAATTGGAGACAGGAGGCTTCACATTTAGGAAAATTGCGGCAAAGGAAACCATCAACGTGCGTTATCGGACCAGAGTGTCGATTCAAGCCTTGAAAATAATTGAATTGACCGCAACCATGGAGGCACAAATTGTTCAACACACTGTAGTGAAGGCAGGTAAGCATGAAAACTTCATGATGGAGACATCTTCTTCCCAAGTCCGAGGAGAGAGGTATGAAGTTCATGTTGCCAGTAGCCCGATGGGTACATGTGGAGACTTTGCCGAATGAGTGGCGCAAAGCAAACTATATATGGTCTACAAGTATATTTACTACATCTTCCTTTGCTATATCGGCTTGGATTTAAACCACAATATGTTTATCCCCATCAGAGAAAGCTGACTAATGAGGATCTGCTACATGTATTCAATTGTCGACGAACGACATAGAAGATAATTTTGATTGATATATCTTATTTGGATTTCATAATGTGCATATGAATCTGTATGGCACGAGCTGTGAATGATGACTTAATATTGTAATTCTTTGTGTGAAAATTCACTTTTCGAGGAGATGACTTTTGTCTTACTCTTGGTCCAATTTGTGAATGGCGTGCTCTATGGATTGCAGATGATATAAGCTGACACACAATTGTTATGTTTGATAAATGCCATGGTTTGATAGACGGGCTTGAAGCTAATAAATTGATGTTTGATGAATGTCATTGTTTGATATCCGACCTTGAATCCATGGTGTGTATACGAAATTGACAGAAGCTACATGGAAGTGTGTTCTTTTGTTGTGGTAGAATGTCGTGGTTCATTTTGGTGGGATGTAACTTCTTATCATCCCACTCCGTAGGGATCTAAATTTACCAAAAAATCTCTCTCCCGAAGGCACAAACTCCAACCGCATAGAGAGTGTAGAGAGATTTTGTAGTGCATCCACTACCCTAGTAAATGTATTAGAAAAAGATTCCTCAAAAAGATCTCTCCATTCCCACCCCCCTTGGAATCCTTTTAGAAAATTAGACAAGTCTAACTCTTCTTGATTCCTATCATTTACATTTGATGAAACATTAGGATCTTTTAGGGATTCTTTGACAAAAATCATGCACTAAGAAATTGAGCTCTTCATTGATTTATCAAAAACAAGAGGATTTACAAGTGGTATAGTACATCGAGACTCACTAGAATCTATATACATGCTCGTTCCCCTATAAGTGAAGTAGATTCTCCTTTTAAGGAACTTCATGTTGGCAGCCATGCGATTAAACCATGGTGCCCCTAGGATAGTATCCTCATGTTGGAGATGATAGACGAAAAAGTCTTCTTTATCGCCATAGCTTTGGACATGGAGCCTCAACTTCCCAATCAAGGGAGTAACACAGGTTTGCTTTCAAGGGAGTAACAGAGGTTTGCTATCCCTTGAAAGCAGTGTCCGTCGTTACAACATCTCCCATCTCAAAATCTTGAATGCCCAACTTGGTGGCCAACTCTGTTGATATGAAGTTATGAGTAGAGCCAAGATCAAACAAGATGAAGACATCATGCTCCCTTACCTTTCCCCAGGCATAGGAGAGAGGTGATCCTTTGCAATGAGCATCCGCTTTTGGAGCTTCGATGGTGGAATCTCTAGGAGTCTCATTGCGAGCATTTCTCATGGGGCAAGGACGATAGCCATGTCCTTGCTCCCCACACTTAAAACATTTATGGTCATTGCGAAAAGCTTACATTTGTAAACTCCCTTCTCCTTGGATCGATTGTTGTTGTTGTTGTTGGAATTGCCTTGGGAAGAATTTTGGGCATTGGTTTTTCCCATTGCATCATTTTTGTCTTTGTTTTCCATGGGCTTGACATTCCTTCTAGACCCTTGTTGTAAATTGATGCACCAAGCAACTATGTTGTGGTGGATTACTTCGGTGATAGAACCAAGCTATTGAGAGTTGACATACTCGGCCATCTCTTCAGGTAATTCCGCACAGAATTGTTGCTTTTGCTTGGCGAAATCTATCTTTTGAAAGACAGTAGCCCCGGGTAGGTCACCTAAGAAAAATGTAACCTATCTCGTGAGTTCAATAGAAGGGTATTTAAAGTTCTTAAAGCTTACATAAATATATACACAGAAGGGATACTATTTTTCAATTTTGAAAAAAAATTACAGATTTGAAAAGAAAAGGGTACATTTTAAAAAATTCACAGATAAGGGGTTTCACAAACATGTCTTGAACGCACGTGATATGGTAGTTTTACACATAGTGAACCCCCCGAGACAGTAGCCTTGAGATGTAAATCCAAAACCTTGACTACATATTTGTGGATAGACTCATGAGAGAGAAGATTCAAACTACACCATTCGGTAAGAACTTTGTCCTTTGCATCACTTGCAAGGAATTGCTTCATGATGGAAACTCGTAGAGTTTTCTGTGTCTTTGGGGCTTTGTCGTTGCCACGAAGGCTAGCCCACCATTGAGACGAGCTGATTTATAGAAGTGCATAGCTACATGGTGTAGCTTGGAGGACTCCGTGAAGCTCTCGTCTCCAAAGGCCGCATCAAACTGCTGGATGACAGCCAATACATTGTCGGTGGCACCAAAGATGCCGTCATAGGCCAGAAATGAGATACTCTTTCCTCCCTCCTTGAACTTCTTGAGTCTTTGTGACCTTCACCATGCAGGGTATGATTTACGATGTCCTTCCCTCTTCTATTATCTAGGAGAATAACCATAGATTTCATCGGAAGAGGAGGAAGGTGGAGAAGAAGGAGAAGAGGGTGACCTCTTTCTTGCCCTTTTCTTCCTTTGTTTCCTCTCTTCCCTTTCGGAGTGACGAGGAGAAGGACTGTGGGTTGAAAGTTTCCTCTTGGGAGGAGTTGGCGATCTTCTACACCACCGTCTTCATGGAGCCATTTCTTTAGAGGAACTTAAAGATTCATTACTTTATTACTCTTTGGATTCCTCATCTCGTATGGGAGAGAGTCTTCTTTTGGGGGTCTCTTCAAGAGGCCTCCCAATCTCTCTCTCCTCTTGGAGAGGAAGGGTAATCCCATAAGCGCGAAGTTGTTGAGTAACTTCGGCTTGAAAAGAAGGGTTTTCCATAGCTTGCTGCAACCTAGTAACAAGATAATTGACAAACATGGGGGCATCATCATTAGCACCTTCATGTACAAAATCAAAGCTATCAATGTTCATTCTACTCTCTTGGTTATTGTCAGCCATGCTAATTATACTTATGTGTTTACTTCGTGTATTCTTTGGTAATTCAAAATCATAGTTGCTACTCCTCTTGGCCTTTGAAAATCAACACTTAAGTATCTACCCACGGCTCGAAGTGGTTAATTATAGAGAGTAGTGGAGTGGGTCTAATATTTCAAAATTGCCAAGGGCTAGCTCCTTTCGAACTTATGGCTCAATACTCGTAAATCCATAGGCAAGCTTAAAAAAGACCCCATTATTAAGTCCAAAGCTCCCGAGGTGTGCACCATATCCCACATAATGGGCTCAACAAACCCGATAATAGATCCAAGTCCCACTTACCTTAATATAGCTAACAAAATCAACCATTAATAGGCTACTTAAGGACCTCTCTTCTTAATCAAGAAAAGAGAAACCAAATGCCCTTATACCAATGTAATGGAAATGGTCTATAAACTTTGAGAGTAGCGTAATTAGGAAACTTAGAGAAAGCAATTTTGTGAGGTTACTTTGAGAGCATAGAGGGTGAACTTAATTGCTGGTAGCACACATAAACATATTACTTAATTAACTTGGCATGAACAATACTTTTGCAAGAGAGAGAATTTAGAGAACATGACAACAATTGAGGACCGGATATATGTGGAGCCGGTCCCCCCTCCAATAGGAATTTGTAATATAGTTTCTCCCATGAAGAGAGACTTGGTACAATAAGATCTTTGTGTTCCTTGTGACCTAGGTGATGCAATGAATATGGAAAACTTTAGGCATCCCGAGCATAACATAAACTTTGAAAAAGCATTAACTATCCCAAGCCTCAATCCCAAGGCCTCAAATACCTTCGAAGGTGGAGAGAGCTAGCGGGGAATGAAGGTAGGGAAGAGGAAGAAGAAAAATTTCATAGGAGAAAGAATTAGTTCCTCACTTATCATCACTCTTCTTTCTAGCATGCATAATAGCATAGTAATGAAGATGGAGAAGATGGAAAGGTTAAGCATTGAAGCATAGCTCATGGTTGGATTTGCATTCTATAGCCAAGAGTGTTGGTGTAGGCTCTCAACTTATCTACTAGCTTGGATAGGAGATGGAGCTCTTGCACTTTGCACTTCACCAATGAGAGTGTGTGTGGGAGAGTATACTCCTGAAGCATGCCCCCTTTTTGCTTTGGTCGACCCCCTCTTCTAGCACAAGCTTGAAGCTCATTGGGCCTTCCCAGACCTAGCCAATCACCTACAAGAAGCATATCATGCAACAAGGGTAGTCTTGGGACAAGTGTCCCCCTTTCCCCTTTGACAAAGAGGACCTAAAAAATGCAAAAACAATTGATTAAATCTACTAATTTATCATTGTACCCCTTGGAAGGCCAACCAATAGGCTTCAAGAACACCATGAGGGCAAAATGAGGAGGAGCTTGACAAGTGTCCTATTTTCTTTCATTGTACCAAGCTTGCCTTGTGTGAGGGTGTGTGTGTTCTCTCTCATCCCCCTAGATTTAGGGATTGTCCCCTCTCTTGTAGGGATGGGATTTAACTTTTTGAACACTTTACTCTCAAGCACCTTAGTCAGCAAGCATGACAAAGCACCTCAAGATTGGGTAGTGTTCCCACAAGCACCTTAACCTCCCTAGTTGGCAAGCACGACAAGCACCTCAAGTATGTTAGTCACCAAGCACAACAAGCATCTCAAGCACCTTAGTCATCAAGCCCGACAAGCACCTCAAGTTTGGGTCGGGTTCCCACCTCAAGCATCGCCCTAGCTTACATAAGGTCACATGATTTTTAACATTAACCTTTGGAGGTCTTCAATGAAGCTAACCCTAAGGTCTTTTAAGCTCCATTGTCTAGCCTTGATCTTTGACAAACCATATCTCTTTTGGACCCTTTTACCATTGGCCCCGTGGTTAGATAGCTCTGTAAGCACATGTCTATATTATAACCCTTGTTCCTGGTTATTCTCCTACATTAAATGATCAGTTTCATATGAGAAAATCATTTGGGATGGTTAGATATTAGATTTTATGACAAAAATATTCATAAAATGAGGCCAGTGTGGATTCCAAATGTTCTTCATGACCGCAACCCATCAAGCCTCCGACCATTGTTCCTTCCATTGCTTGTTCAAAGGGGCGAACCAATCATCTTCATGAATGAACGCTTCATAGATGCTCTTGGTATGAGGTTTAAATAATTGGCTACTCATGGGCCATTTCCAAGCTTTCCACTCAAAAGTAGATTCACATTCTATCATTGAATAAGAGCTCAGATTGATTGCCTACACCTAGAGTGTGTATAAGTCGACAAAGGTGAGGCCCAAAGCCTAGTGATTTCATGACATCTTCAATGAAGGACCACATAATCCTATCGTAGGCCTTGTCCAAATCTAGCTGAAGAAAAATGCACTCATGCTTTGTGAAGGAAGCGTACTCAATGCCAACCATTGATGTCAAGATATTGTCATATATTGACCTTTCTTTGATAAAGTCATGCTGATTAGGGAAAATGATTTTGTCCAAGAGGGGGGGAAATTCTAAGAGAGGATACCTTGGCAATGATTTTGTATGCCACAAACATCATAATTATGGGACACCAATGCTTAAGATGCGAGCATCATATCTATTTCGGGATAGGCTTGATAAGCCCTGTTTTCACACTAGGATCCAACAACCCCTTGACAAAAGCAAGGTTAGCCATACATATGACTAGAAACTTGATGTCATCCCATAACTTCTTGAAGAATTTAGTGGTTAGACCATCCTAGCCAGGGGATTTCTCCTTCTCAAGATCTTGCAACGCAAGCGAGCATTCATCTTTAGAAAAGGCCATCTCAAGATGATTGACTTCAAATTGAGAAAATTTCCTATTGACACTCTAGAGCAAGATCGCTCTGGCTTCATCCACTTCTTGAGAATGGGTCTCTGGCTGGCCAATGATTTGTCTCAGATGATCAAACATCATCTAGCCATTACATCTTTGTCATGTGTAGCATTCCCATTCTCATCTACAAGTGATTGTATGGATCCTAGGCTCTTCTTGATTTTCAAGGCCCTAAAAAAGAATCCTTGATTAGCAGCCTCTGACTGGAGGAAGATCTCCCTAGATATCAAACGGGCCCTTCTGACCTCCATGAGCTGCTGTTTAGCCTGGTTGGATTTAAATTCCAACCATCTTTTGTGTTCTACTTTGGAGGCCAACCCATATGCTTTTTTGGAAGTTAGACTGGAAACCTCCTCTTTGAGGTCCTTCCAAAGCTCTTCCAGGGCCTTTTTCATCAGAGAGCTCGATCTTTTGATCACTTTTCGTATACTCCTAGCAAAAGGGTCCGAAGTTGTATTTTTTTTCAAGATTAATATCTTTATTGAGTTTACTCAAAGCTTTCTTGGTAAGCCTTCTAAACAGAGGGTCTTTGAACAAGTGTGCCCCAATAACAAGAAACTTCTTACTCTCTCTAGGGGCCTGCCCCTCCCCATTGGATTTCCTGAGTTTCAAATGTAAAGGTATATGGTCGGACATGCTCTTCGTTGGCAACACCATTCATCTGGAGTAGCGACGGGATCCAATCAGCTTGGAGAGAGAAGTAGTACCTGTCAAGTCGGGAATTTATGCGGTCATATTGAAGGCTTGCGTACGTGAAGCTCAACACGCTTTTCCAAGGACCCACCTCCCATAGGTCCATCATAGGCCATGTCACACAGAGACCCATCCATTTAGCTTTTTCAAAACCTACCAACAGACTGTTAGAGCCTATTCTATCCTTGCTCTTCTCCACCATATTAAAATCAATATCAGTAACCATTCTCCTTCAATAGGGAAGTCCCTAAGGTGCATCCACAATTTGGTCCTATCCTTGGCACTGTAGGTGTCATATATGTTTACTATGGTAATATGTTGATCTGCCCACATGACTCTCACCCCTAGGACTCTAGTATAACACGTCGCGCAAAAATCGATGCAGATACCGACGAGACAACGTTTCTTTTAAAAGTAAAATATGATGGAATAAGCATCGTAATGAGCGTCGGTATCGTAGAGTCGCTATATGTACAAATAACTACCGTCAAAATACACACATTTATTACCATCGAAATACATGCACTTATCTATGCATGTATACCCGGAGTTATTAGTGCCATAAGTTTTATCTAATACCGACGATTTTTCCAAGGCCTATACCGGCGGGTATACCGAACTCTGTTTCGCACGACCAAACCGGCAATTTGTTTTTTGGGCAGAGAGGGTTGGGAACTGATGCTGCATGTACTGCAACAATAGAAAACAACCTTGTCTACCCAAAGGAAGAGTGCACAAGCAACCGCACTCCACCTACAAGTTGACACTGTCAGGAGTTTTTTGGAGCAAGGGATTGCGCATATGTACATACACATGCATGGTGCATCAAATAAAGGATTGCCCATTTTCCAGAGCCAGGTGGTTACGTGCGGCCCACATGTGTACAGGTAGGACAGCATGTACATAGTGCATCGATTTTCACTATCACCGGTAATAGTGTGTTTTTTCATTAGAATGAGGAGTTGAAAGCGCGTAAAAATTCTCGAGGAAGCTATCCGTGGGCTCACGACATGAGGTAAGCAGGTGCGTCAGATGGCATCTAGCGGCGTCAGGAGGTCGAATGGGGTCAATATTTGCACACGGATGAGTACGGACACAACGTGGGTATTTCCTTGTGATAATTATGCGGAAAGGTCATCATGAGGACCATGTTTTGGGGCCACTTCACGTGGTTGCGAGAAGGCATTATTGAAAAAAACTGAGTACCAGGTGTGCGGATGATGCAAAAAGGTGACAACTATGCACTGCGAGTCAGTTTTTGGCATGTTCGGGGTCTGTTTGAGGTCAACTAAAAGGCCAAGGATGCCCAAGTAATAAAGATAAGTGTGGGAACTGAAAAAACTGAGAGAAGAGCAGAAAAAACGTGGAGAGAAGAGGAGGAACAGCCGTAGGTGTGTTTTTGGGGTTTTTGGAGCCTATTTTGGCCGTAAACTGCTCATCCGAGGTCGGATTTGAGCACTTTGACATTGTAAATTGGGGTTTTGGGCCGTTCCGGACGCGATGGCGCTGTCCATTTTTCCAAACTCCTCAGTCTTTTTCTGTTGTTTTGGCTGTGTAAGTTTCTCCTATGAGCGAAGCTTTTGCTGCAATTTGTGATTGTATCTGGCAAGTTTTATCTATATTGTGTGAGCTATTTGCCCCATTGGTGTTGGCCCAAGCTCTATTGTATCTAAACATCATAAATTCTCCTCTTTTGAGCTGAGTTTTTTGGGTGTGTGTGTGTGTGTCTCTTTGTGTGGAGTGGGCAAGTGGATAGTCTCTCTCCTCTCACTCCATCGGTGTGTTCCCTGCCTCGGCCAGGTGGATTGTGTAAGCTGACTGGTGCCCCATAGTGTGTGTGTATATATTCCCAAGAGTGTGTGTCGGGTCCTTATAGAGGCGTTCTGTGTGTTTCCATCCCACTCACAACGCTAAAGAGAGGGTGTATACAGATTAGCAAAATTGTTAAAAGAACAAAACCACAAAATCAAAAGCTTAATCATGACAAGTTCTCAAAAGCGTAACCATAACGTCGACTCCCAAACCATAGGCACAATGGCATAAAGATTTTATAGCCATAATTAAAACATGATTCAAAAGCTGCAAAACCATAAACATAACCCACTTCCCATACCATAACCATTATCATAACTTGCTTGTCGTACCATAACCATAACAACCATACCATCATTGCAAAACCATAACCATAACCATAATCTGATTGCAAAACCATAACCATCACATGATTACCATACCATCACTGAATACCATAACCATAACTTGATTGCCAAACCCTAACCATACCTGATTGCCATACCATCATTGCAAAACCATAACCATAACTTGATTACCAAACCATGACGAAAACCATACCGTAATTGCAAAACAAATCATAATCACAAATGGAAAGCAAAACCATAAACATAAGCACTACAAAATTTTACATGCAAACAATCATTGAGTAAGACTATATCAAGAAGACCACAGCTACAAAAAAGATTGTACAAAGAAGACTATATGAAGATGAGTGAGTAAGACTGTATCAAGAAGACTGTCATGGTAATGCTTCCGAGTTGAAGTCCTCTCCCTCCTCCTGCAGCTGGGTCAAAAGGGCCACAAGTCCATGCTTGGACCCATACTTCTCCTCTCGGCGTGTCGTAAGGCGCTTCACGACAACTTCCTACAAAATTATGGTTTAATCATGAGATAAATCTTCAAACTTCATATATATTTACAACAATGCAAAGCATACGTATAATACTTAAAAACTCATGTGAAAGTGTGTCGTAGCCTCCACTCCCAAGATGTGACATTCCAGCAGACTCTAAACGTTGTCAAGAAGTGCACAGTGCGACTAGGAAAGCGTCAGGCCTCTGATTGTGAGGATTCATAGCCAATTCAAGAAAGGGGTAGATGATTTGAAGCCAAAAACACACTAAAAAAGAACAAAACTCTATCCATGAAAGCTTCACTTTGAAAATGAACCAAGATCAACTCAAAATTCTTGTGTGTGTGAAGATTAGGTGTAGCCTCGTTCCCAATTGCACAGATGCAATGCTCATTCGACCTGTTAAAAACCCTAAATTTATGCTTCGATTCTTCATAGTGACCATTTCGTGGAAGGTTCAGTACTTCATTGGAGAAGCCCAAGTGGTTATTTGAGGAGGGGAAACGCTAATTGTAGGCCTCATAGCCTCAACCATGTAGTGGAAGCAGCACGGGACTGCACTAGCACCCTGTAAAGGAATGGTTGTATCTCCTTGCTCATATGCACAAATGAGCTCATTCTTGGCTCTAAAATTCCCCACACAACTTGAGCAACGATGGAACCATCGTTGATGTGGCATTTTGAGCTATTTTTATGCTATTTTTGACCAATTTAAGACCATTTTTAGCCAAAAAATGCCACTTTTTGTCCATAAAAAGCCCAAACGAGCTAGAAAAAATCCCTAAAATTGTGGAAAAATCCCATTGGGCTTAAATTTCATGTTGAACCTCATTTTCCCACTTGGTAATCACTTTGGACACGTCTTTTACGCCAACGCACGAAACCTACTATTTTTTGCCGAGATTGCCCGCATTGAACTTTCTAGGCAAAACGAGCGTGCCACTTCGATACACTTGACATTTGTACATTTCTAAAGTAAAATACACACATATATATATATATAAAATCAAGACGTAGTGCAACGTCTAGGGCATCGCCTGCCCGGCAAGGTATGCACACGACTGCAACCGTGGCACCTATTCTCGCATATATTACACTATGTACATTATAGCATTCGGTCCCATATAAAAAAAGCATTGAGAGTGAAGTAGATATTTTAGTTTTCACATTATGCAGGTGCCACGGCATGACATCCACCCCCTCTAACCCTGCACATCCTTCGGCATGTGCCACATATATCTTTTGCAGGTACAGTCTCGTCCTTTAAGTCAACATACATATGGATCCCGTCATCACCTCCAGCAAATTCTAACACATCATCCTCTCCTTCATTAACCACATCCATAAAATTTTCATCAGAGACTTCATTCTGACTTTCCTCTGAATCAAAGGGATCTGTATCACCTCCTCTTTTGAATAACTTCATTCTTTTCCCTGCAATGGGAATCTCCATTTTTGTCCCATCTAATTCATGCAAGGTATAAGTTTCATTCCCATGTACATGTTGAACCACATAAGGACCAAACCATTTCTTTGAAAGATTTCTTATTGTTGAATGCTGGTTTTCAAGACTACTGTCATACACCAACACCCAATCACCTTCCTCAATAGCTTTAGGTCTGAGCCTATGCCTCTTATCAAATCTGCCCTTATTCTTTAACCTTGCATCTTTCAATCGTGTTAGTACAATCTCAATATCTTGGGGACTTCTTTCTAACTATTGTATGCGCAAAGAGAGAAGGTCTTCCCTACTCATTCCATCTTCCCAAGGTAATACATTCCATGTGGGAATTACATCCTCAATTGGAATTATAGGTTTCTGACCATACATAAACTCAAAAGGCATATAAGCAGTAAATGAGCTATGAGTTGTACGATCAGCCCATAAAGAATAAGGCAATAGTCTAGGCCAATCTACCATTTTACCTTTGCAGGCCTTAGCCAAAGCTTTAATGATAGGAGGATGCCCACGCTTTGATTTACCATTTCCCTCAGGATTATATGCAGTAGTGAGAGCAAGTTTAATGCCCAACCTAGAGAAAAACTCCCTTGCTTTGTCAGCATCTAGTTCACCCCTGTCCGCTCTTATTTTCCCAACATAGCCATAACGGCGAAGTTACATCATCCAAGAGGAACTTACATATCCCTTATGTGCTTTTTTTTCTTAGAGCACGACCTTCAACTTGGTTGGTTAAGTCTTCTTGTGCAAGCACTATGTATCTCATTTGCCATAAGCTCAATGGCATTGTAACCAGATCTACTACCCACTTATAGTGCATGGCGAATGGGTAAGTAGGGTGCAACCCATCACGATGACGTTGTGAGCGGGATGAAAACACACACAGCGCCTCTATAATGACCCGACACACACTCTTGGGAAGATACACACACACACACTATGGGGCACCACTCGGCTTACACAACACACCTGGCCGAGACAGGGAACACACCTCTGGAGTGAGACGAGAGAAACTATCCACTTGTCCACTCCACACAGGCACACACACACACACACACCCTAAAAACTCAGCTCAAAAGAGGAGAAATTCTGATAATTAGATACAAATGAGCTTGGGCCAACACCAATGGGGCAAATAGCTCACACAATATGGGTAAAATAAGCCAGATACAATCACAAACTAGAGCAGAAACTTCGCTCATAGGAGAAACTTACACAAAAAAATAGCAGTAAAAGAGTGAGGAATTTGCCAAAATGGACAGCGCCATCGCGTCCGGAACGGCCCAAAACCCCAGTCTACAATGTCAAAGTGCTCAAATCTGACCTCGGATGAGCAGTTTACGGCCAAAATAGGCTCCAAAATGAGCAAAAACACACCTGCGGCTGTTCCTCCTCTCTTCTCCACGTTTTTTCTGGTCTTCTCTCAGTTTTTTCAGTTCCCACACTTAGATTTATTAGTTGGGCACCCTTGGCCTTTTAGATGACCTCAAACGGACCCCGAACAGGCCAAAAACTGACCTCGCAGTGCATAGTTGTCACCTTTTTGCATCATTCGCACACCTGGCACTCAACTTTTTTCCAATAATGCATCTCGCCACCACGTGAAGTGGCCCCAAAAAGTGGTCCTAATGATGACCTTTCTGCATAACTCTCACCAGAAAACACCCACGTTGTGTCCGTCCTCATCCGCGTGCAAATATTGACCTCGTTCGCCCTCCTGACGCCACTAGATGCTATCTGACGCACCTGCTGACCTCACGTCGTCGGCCCGCGGATAGCTTCCTCGAGAAGTTTTACGCACTACCAACTCCTCCTTATTGTAGAAAAAACACAGTGGTACTGGTAATAGTGAAAATCGATGTACTATGTACACCCTATCCTACCTGTACACATGTGGGCCCCACATAACCACGTGGCTAAGGAAAATGGGCAATCCTTTATTTGATGCACCATGCATGTATATGCATATGCGCAATCCCTTGCTCCAAAAAACTCCTGACATAATTTGCCCATCCCCTAGCCTGCTAGATCATTCATGATCAGCAGCAGCAAAAAGAGATATTCATGCCACCTGGATCCCACACAAAAACACTTTGCATTCCCTGCATCAAAAGCTTAATCAAACTTCCACCTGGTTCCCAAGGAAAACATGTAGAGATTCCATATATCAACCTTGCATCAAGAAAACCATCAATTACTTTGGCATAGACCTGCATGCGCAAATATATCTCCTTCTCCATAGCTGAGAGGTCTCCATTGATCATTTGTGTCATCAATTCCTGCTTCTTTGACAATTCAACCTTTGATTGCATCAGCCCTTCAATCACTTCATAAGGCCGTTCACTTTCATCTTCAACCTCATTCGCAAATGCAACTAAACCAAACTCCTGTATTTCTTTGTCCATCAAAAGAAATGCAACGTCAGCATCCTCATCACTGCTGGTAGTGCTATCACTATCCTCATATGTCACCGTGGAAGAGTCTTCATCACTAGACTCATCCTCATCTTCATAAAGCTCCTGTAATCGTTTCCTTGTGTCCATATTATAAAGCTTCTTGGTACCTGTCTTTCCATAGAGGCTAATCGTACCATGTCGCCAATCTTGAACAGCTCCCACTGCACGTAACCATGGTCTGCCCAGTATAATAGGATATGCTCCCAACCCTGCTGGCATCACATGAAAATCAACCACTGCCTTTGCATCATATGCCTCCACTTCTAAGCTCTTTACAACACCCAAGCATTTTACTTTTTGATGGTTTGCCAATCTGATCCGAAAACCTGACACCCCAACCACTGTGAGACCCATCTTCTCAACGCATGAGTGTGTTATGACACATATTTGGGCTCCACCATCCACATAACCTTGTCCCAAATTTTTCCTTTTATGCCACACATCTACTATTGGACAAATTTCTGGTAGCTCATCCATTGCCAACACCTTTACTGAACCTCTCTCTGGCTCTTTCTCCATTGGGTTAACCATCCTCTTCCACTGTCGCTTTAGCTTAGGCACCATCTCTATAAGCTGCCCAAAAGTAACATCTGCCTTCCTGCTCGTCAGATCCTCCTTCAAGTCATAGCTTAATTGCCCATCCCCTAGTGGAAAATCTGAAACATGAAACTTTCGACGAGCTCTCCTTTTCCTCTTGGCCTTGACATCCTCGCCTTCATGGCTCTTTCCTTTCTTCTTACTAGGACCTGGGGCACTTCTTCCTTCCTTATCCTCTGTGGTCCTCTTCCCAATAGGCATCACTAATGTATCCTCTAGCTTTGATGCCTTCTCCAAGGTGACTACACTTAGCACTTTTGTCTTTCCCTTTTCCTCCTGGGTCAGTCCACTGGTTCCTTCGTCTCCCTTAATTTTGATGCCATAATCATTTGACCTAGTTAGCACCTGTCTTGGCAATGGATACATGTCTCCCCCCATCCTTGGTGGCTTATCACATTGCGGGCTGATGTGACCCAACTCTCCACAATTATAACATGTGGGCGTCTGCCTCCAAAACCTACCATTGCTTTGTCCAACACCATTCCTAGGCCTTTCTTCACCTCCTTGCTGATTTGCAAACCTCCCTCGACCTCGATTATTTCCCACTTGACCTAGCATGTTTAGGCTGAGATTCTTCATCAAATCTACCATTTGCCTCATGTCTTGCCTTAGCCCATCATCTTGCACTGCTGTAGTGACCACTGCTGGCATAACCTGAGTAGTAACAGGAACCACTGGTTCATGATGAACCCCTGACATACGACCTTGTAAAGAATCCATAGGCTGAAATTCAGACCTCATGGGCAAAGACTCCACCCCTAACTGGCTCATTTTCCTCAGCTTCCACTCTTTGTTCCTTGCTACCTCTAGTGCATCTTCATATATCCTAGGCTTCTTTAGCTCCACTCTCCAACGTATATTCTCCCAAAGACCAGCTAAGAACCTGTCCTTTTTCATCATGTCAGGCGGGGGTACCTGTGGTGCTAAGGCCTTGCACATTCGATCCCATGCCAATGAAAACTTACGTATGTACGCATCTACTGGCTCACCTTCCTTTTGCACCAAAGCCTGTACTTCTTGCCACACTTTGTCAAGATCTTGTATCTTCACAAACTCCACTTCCAACTCATGTCGTAGATTGTCCCAACTCAACCTTACAGGTGGATCAGCCACATGCAACTCCTCTTCAAATGCTTTAGACCAAACTCGTGCATCACTCTTCAAACAAATTTGGAGAAGGCGTAACATTTGCGTAGGGTCATGAATCTGGTTGCTAATGGAGGCAACCTCCATCTTTTGCAAAAATTCTTCCACATCTTCATCACTTCTTCCATGAAACTCCGGATAAGAGAAAGCCATGGCTAGAGAACCCCTTCGAACACACGTGCAAGAACCCAAAACTTTTCACTACCCAATCCCCAGAAACTTCAATGGAGCTCAACTTTAGATAAGGACAAACACATGCACATCAAATGAGTTTTCATAGTTAATCATCGGAATGACAACAGGCAAAGGACATTCCAGGATCTCTCTCAATCTTCTTGGCCCAAACATAAAGACTATGCGCTACTGGAAAAAGATCTTCTTGGACACATGAACATTAATCTGAATTCTTTGAGTTAAATGAAAAGGAGTGAACTGAGGGCCATTTTGATCATCCATTAAAGCCAACCATGAAGCTCCCAAGAAGGCACACCTGACTCAACCTCTGATTTTGCCAAAATTTTAGCAGATAACAGCATGAATGGCTCAAAATACAAAAAAACCAGCCATCATAACTTGGAAAAATTTCGACAGAGTTTCCCCAGAAGTAGAGCAGTAGGAACCCAAAATATAGACCGTCTATGTATGCATAAACTGTCAACAATAGAACCCGAGCATCAAGTAGGAATCACTAGTACATAGCCTATGGCGAGGTCACGAAAAGGGTGCTCCAGCTACCTGTATCACCGAAAGGATCTCCACATTTGAGAATCCCCCAGCTCAATAAAAACCTCACGCTATCGACCCTCACACGAAGGCTAATGCAAATCGCGTATAGTCAAATCTCAGAAATGACTATCTTCCAGACCAAGTCTCAGAAATGGCTGGGACTGCCAAATAAAACCAAGTATGGCTCCACAAAGGCGTACAATTGGCAGTTTCCACAAGTAACGTACAATACCAACAAACAATGCACTCAAGCAAGCACCCAATGATGCATACCCACGGCAACTGCAAGTGACATCACTGCTAGTATATCATTGTACTCCAGCTACCTGTACCTGTGTGAATCACCTGTACCTGTACCTGTCCCTCTAACCTATAACCTGTAACCTGCAACCTGTACTCCCGAATCTTGAAGCTTGAAGCTCGAAGCAGAAGGTACTCGAAGAAGATCCTCCGTGGGGGCGCCAAAAGAATGTGAGCGGGATGAAAACACACACAGCGCCTCTATAATGACCCGACACACACTCTTGGGAAGATACACACACACACTATGGGGCACCACTCGGCTTACACAACACACCTGGCCGAGACAGGGAACACACCTCTGGAGTGAGAGGAGAGAAACTATCCACTTGTCCACTCCACACAGACACACACACACACACACACACACCCAAAAAACTCAGCTCAAAAGAGGAGAAATTCTGATAATTAGATACAAATGAGCTTGGGCCAACACCAATGGGGCAAATAGCTCACACAATATGGGTAAAATAAGCCAGATACAATCACAAACTAGAGCAGAAACTTCGCTCATAGGAGAAACTTACACAAAAAAACAGCAGAAAAAGAGTGAGGAATTTGCCAAAATGGACAGCGCCATCGCGTCCGGAACGGCCCAAAACCCCAGTCTACAATGTCAAAGTGCTCAAATCCGACCTCGGATGAGCAGTTTACGGCCAAAACAGGCTCCAAAATGAGCAAAAACACACCTGCAGCTGTTCCTCCTCTCTTCTCCACGTTTTTTCTGGTCTTCTCTCAGTTTTTTCAGTTCCCACACTTAGCTTTATTAGTTGGGCACCCTTGGCCTTTTAGATGACCTCAAACGGACCCCGAACAGGCCAAAAACTGACCTCGCAGTGCATAGTTGTCACCTTTTTGCATCATTCGCACACCTGGCACTCAGCTTTTTTCCAATAATGCATCTCGCCACCACGTGAAGTGGCCCCAAAAAGTGGTCCTAATGATGAACTTTCTGTATAACTCTCACCAGAAAACACCCACGTTGTGTCCGTCCTCATCCGCGTGCAAATATTGACCTCGTTCGCCCTCCTGACGCCACTAGATGCTATTTGACGCACCTGCTGACCTCACGACGTCGGCCCGCGGATAGCTTCCTCGAGAAGTTTTACGCACTACCAACTCCTCCTTATTGTAGAAAAAACACAGTGGTACTGGTAATAGTGAAAATCGATGCACTATGTACACCCTGTCCTACCTGTACACATGTGGGCCCCACATAACCACCTGGCTAAGGAAAATGGGCAATCCTTTATTTGATGCACCATGCATGTATATGTACATATGCGCAATCCCTTGCTCCAAGAAACTCTTGACAACGTGCATTTGAATACATTTGATAGGTTTCACAAGACTCCAGAAAGTGAGATACATCTTTATACATACCTTTCCACCAATACCTCTCTTTTATTTTAGTAAAGGTGGCCCACACGCCTCTATGTCGAGTGTAAAGACTCTCGTGAAACTTTTTCATAAGCTCATTTTGAGCATCCTTATCATTCATGACTCTCATTGGCAGTCCATTTCTTTGTTTTGGACGCTTCCATAAGTACCCATCTTTCAAAAAATATCCATAGGCCTTTCTCTGTATTCTTTTGAACTCTTGATCAGTCCACCCTTCTTGCCTTTCCAAAGTGCTCAGATAGCGTCCAATGAGCAACCAGTCACCTTGATATAGGTCCTCTGTAAATGACTCAAGTGCATTTGATAGACAAACATGATCACCCATGGCATGAGAGATACTATAGAACTACGTGCCTACATCATCGCCCTCGATAACCATGTCTTCTTCACTTTCATACCTTGCTCTTGAAAGAATATCCGCAACTGGATTATCTTTCCCTGCAATATGCTTAAATTCAGGATTCAAGGACTTTATGTAGGCAATCCATATCAGCATAGCAATGTGAGGAGTTGAGCATCTTGTGATCATTCCAAGAAGAGGTAGACAATCACTCTCCACTATTACATTTTCTCCTATCAAATACTCTTTGTCACATTTCAAAGCCGTGACTACTCCCCATAACTCTATTTTTACCTATGGATAGTTGCGTTGAGGATGAGCACTTAGGACTTTTGCTCCAAATCTCACCACATATCGCTTGCCATCATCATCATCTTGCCCAATCGCCCATCCAATTCCTGTGGGGCTAGTATCCACCGTCACAATTACATATCTTCCACATGCATAGTTTGATTTCCTCAAAGTTGGAGACATAAGCAGTAGCTCCTTTAATTTTCTCATGGCACGGGTATGCATTTCTTCCCATTGAAACTTTTGGTTCTTTCTCAAAAGTTGATACAAAGGCTCTGCTACATGTTCATAATGCGGAATCCAGATAACATAAAACACGCATGCACCCAAGAACCTTCGAACCTCAGTGACATTTATACATCTCTCTTTCATTCTCGGAATTACATCAATCTTTGCAGGACAAGGCCTTCTACCATATGGCCCGCACATATGTCCCACAATAAGAACTTCGCTCACACAAAACATTGACTTTTACCCAGACAAGGTAAGGTTCACCTCTTCCAACCTTGAGAAGATATTATCACAATCATTGATATGGTTTGCCACACACTTGCGGCACCCCCTCGAGTCGAGATCCACATCTATATCACTTACATCACATCCTTTGATTGGTACATTATCAAGGAAAGGCATTGTAGTTTGCGGTATGAAGTCACGTAGGACTTTGTTCATACCATTCAGCATATGTGCAACTGAATTAGTTTCCCCCTGAGGTAAGGTGCAAATCCTTACTAAACCCAAGGGTGTCCTCATGGTAGTCAGGTCCCTGCTTTCCATTGCTACTTGGAACTGATCATACCCTGAGTACAAATCTCCCATAGAATATATTTCCCTTCCTACAAATGCCTCTGTAAACTCATCGACAATTGTCCCTATACCCACATTTCTGATTGTCACCTTATTTCTGATTGTCACCCACATTCATCTTCAAACCTCTTTGTATAGTATTTTACATGTTGTCGTTCACCCCACTTTAAGTCCTCACACTCTGTAAAAGAAATAGATCCATAGTTTGATAATCCTACAAAACCTGTAGAGAATGTTTCCTTTGCATATACATCATGCGAGAACCTTTCTCTTCTTGTACCACTACAATTCTGCTCTACAATGGTACATGGCCAAAACCCCTCATATCCCTGTAGTCCTTGAATTCTTTGTTTGTCTTTGGCAAGGGCTGCTCTCTAAGACTTTCACAATTACTTTCATGGTCCACAAAAACAGTAAGGAATTGTATTGCATGCTTCCCATCCCTGCTCCTTATCCTTGCATAAGCTGACCCATCGTCCATTACCTTGGTTTCCATGCAAGTAGCAGTGATGTATGGCTGCCCAAGGATAAAAGGGTATGTAGACATCTCCTACACAAAGATTTTGGACATCTTTCACATCCCCTATAGTCACCTTTACATTTGGACAAGCTCCGTATAGCTCCCCCGATGAGTTTTTTGCTGCACGAATCATCCATCCATGATTTATATAGATTGGCCATTTTTCTTTTTGATAAAGACTCTTTGACATGAAGTTAATTTCTGACCCATGATCTATCAACGCAATCTATGGCTCTTCTAAGTCTCCCACTTTTACCAGGGTCTCAGTAGTTGCTCTTGTGAGTACTTCATCTTCATCATCCAAGAAGCGAACGTGTTTTACTCCTCCCCTAGACTTGCAGCATCCAACAATAGTTTCTTCACCTTGCCTGCCATAGACCTATACACCATGTGCATTTAAAGTCTCTTCTTCACCCTGTACATGGATAGATTCAGTAAGAGACTTTCGCTTCCTCTTCATGATATCAATTATTTCTTCATGGAATTCCCTCTTTGTTATACCAAGGACCTCGCCCTAGGTAAATTCCACCTTACTGTTTAGAATCCTCTCTTCCAAAACCTTTTTGAGATCTGTTGTTGCCTCTATATTGGATTGGACTTTGTAGGCCGGACCCTTTGCTTTGGATTTTGGTTATTCTTCCTTCTTTTCTTTAGAGGCTTCCTGCATAGGCACTTCGGGGATAGGCGTCTGTTGCGGGGAAGGAGATCTAGGAGGCACTATGCCATTTCTACCTCCACTCCTCGTGGCCCACTTTGAAGGCTCTTCATCCCCATTCTCACGTCTACGTTTCTCTTCAACAATGGAATCATTTCCTTGACATTTGGAATGTATGCATGCACTGCTAAAGAGTCCACAGGGTCATTCCAACGTGTTTCAAGCCGAATGCAGTCTCCAACTTCATGTAAAACCTCTGTTGTTATTTTACCCTTCATAGCAGATTCTATAGCGCACGGACATAGCTCTCCAATACCATTAGATTCCTCTTCTCCAACCTTGACTGATCATTTTTTCTTAATAGGATCCACCTTCAACCCATAGGTGGGTGCTTCTACCATTGAGATGGCATGGCTAGTAGCCATGTCCTCAACTAGCTTCTTCATCCCGCCCTTTCCAAAGTTTGTCCCCAAGAAGTTACCTGTCTCACTTAAGTGAATCAAGTTCCATCTTTAAAGAAAACAATCTCATTTGTCAAAGTGTCTTTAAAACTTTCACAATCCCTCCTTGCATGGTTAGTACTATCACACCATATGCATCTGTTTACAAATCCTTCTCTACTCTGAGGTCATTGCCCTGTAGGTTGACCTGATGGTTGCCCCTTCTCTTCTAGCCTTGTAAGCTTTAACTTTAGCTCTTGCCTTCCTTTAACAATATCATCCAGGATGGACTTGTCACTCTTTGGAATGACAATAACAGGCTTTATAGGACTCTCGAGAACAATTGGGACTTGATTAGGGTTGACTATCATCTTGTCTCTTCATCGTTGGCATTTAGTAAGCACTGAAATGGCGTCTTCAAATTCATTACAATTAGTCTTTAAGCCTTGTTCCGCATCCTTATCCTCAAGTAGTAGCTCTAACTTCTCTTGAATCTCTTTACCTGCGGCCTACAAAAAGAGCTCTGGCTTCTCCAAGTTTAGTGTAGCCTTTTCAGTCCTTGACAATTGATCATATCGGCGTTCAAATTCCCTTAGCAGTTCGGTAGGGGAAAGCCCTTCTTTTGGATGAGCTACCCACTCTAAAAAAGTCCTCTTTGTTACCCTTTCAGAGTCCTGCATGAAATAATCTTCCTTCAAGGCTAATTTGAATGCTTCCCAAGTTGCCCCATGCTAATTTCTAATTCCCCTTACATGCTCTCTAATCTCGGGAACCACAACAAGTTCAAAACTTTGCACCGTCTCTGCTTCGGGCACTCGATGAAGCTCCATCTCCTTTAAATATCCACAAAGATACTTTGTTACATCTTTACCTTTAAATTGGTACATTTTCTTCACCACAGATTGAAGCACTTTGGTTCAGGAAAGCTCCCTCCTTTCTGCAGCTTGCTGCTACTGCATAAACACTGCAAAATCTTGAAACATTTGCATTGTGACTCGATCAAACCGATCCCCCTATTTCTCTTGTTTTTCCATAGCTTTAAACCTTTTTTTTGAAACCTACTATGAATATTTTGAACCCTCACCCTAGCCTACTTCACGTTGGTCTCACCAAAAATGTGTCAAGAAGTGCGCAGTGCGACTAGGAAAGCGTCGGGCCTCTGACTGTGAGGATTCATATCAAATTCAAGCAAGGCGTAGATGATTTGAAATCAAAAACACTCTAAAAAAGAAAAAAACTCCAGCCCCCATTAAAGCTCCACTTTGAAAATGAACCAAGATCAACTCAAAATTATTGTGTGTGTGAAGATTAGGTGCTGCCTCGCTCCCAATTGCACAGATGCAGTACTCATTCAACCTGTTAAAAACCCTAAATTTACGCTTCGATTCTTCGTCGTGACTATTTCATGGAAGCTTAAGTACTTCATTGGAGAATCCCAAGTAGTTATTTGAGGAGGGGAAACCCTAAATGGAGGCCTCATAGCCTCAACCATGTAGTGGAAGTAGCACGGGATTGCACTAGCACCCTGTAAAGGAATGGTTGTATCTCCTTGTTCATATGCCCAAATGAGCTCATTCTTGGCTCTAAAATTCCCCACACAGATTGAGAAACAATGGCACCATCATTGATGTGGAATTTGAAGCTATTTGAAGCTATTTGTATGCTATTTTTGACCATTTTATGGCCATTTTTAGCCCAAAATGCGACTTTTTGTCCATAAAAAGCCCAAGCAAGCTGGAAAAAATCCTTAAAATTGTGGAAAAATCCCATTGGTATTAAATTTCATGCTGAACCACTTTTTCCCACTTGGTAAGCACTTTGGACACGTCTTTTACGCCAGCACACGAAACCTGCTATTTTTGGTTGAGATTGCCCGCATTGAACTTTCTTGGCAAAACGAGCATGCCACTTTGATACACTTGAAATTTGTACATTTATAAAGAAAAATAGTCATATATTCATCTAAAAAATCATGTCATACTGCCACGTCTAGGGTCTCACCCGCCCGACAAGGTATGCACATGACTGCAATCGTGGCACCTATTCTCGCATATATCACACTATGTACATTAGAGCATTCGGTCCCACATAACAAAAGCATTGAGAGTGAGTTAGATATTTTAGTTTTCACATTATGCACGTACCACGGCACAACAACGTGCGCTGGCTGCATCTCTCTGCTGCTGCTGAAATTTGTATGGATTGTCTTGTGTCTCTCGTGCAATCCCCTCCCACTCCTCTGTGCCCAACCATGTCGGCTTTGGACTGCCGGCATTGTACCTATCTCTTACCTCTGGCTAACAGTGTGACATTGTGGAATTTACCATGCCCAAAATCCAGCCATTCAAGACTGGATCGTACCCCTCTCCTGGCCTATACTCTCTATGAATGGCCTCGACGATGTAACTCTTTCTTTCATCATCGAGATTATCCAAAACCTCCATCACAGAGTGACCAAACTGAACTATACAGAGTTGTCGAATCCTCTATCACATGGAATTTTTGACCCTATCCGCCACAACAGTCCCATCCCTGCTCTTGTACACCTTCCTAGGATCATGCTCGTGTGATCCCCAAGGTGTGCATGTTATGCCAATCGGTGAACCATCTACTGAAGAGAGTGGGGGACGCTCTGTCCATGGTGTGGACGCATCGGTAGAACCACTACCACAACAACCACCACCTCCAAAATGATGTCTACCTCGTCTCGAGGATGAACCACCCGTCGGTGTAGGGGGCACACTAGTCCTGGGCGTAGGGGGAACACTCGACTCAGGTGTGGGGCCGGTCAATGCAGAGAACACACTAGTCCTAGGTGTAGGGTCAGTCATAGTAGGTCTAGAGGAACTTGTTGCCCAAAGGTTCTGTGCCATCACGATCTGATCTAGTGTGAATTGTGTCAAAAAGAGACCCATCTGCTCGGGTGACATGTCGGCCGGAGTGACAAGAAAACTAAAACTAGGAGAGTATGGCTCATCGTCATTGGGCATGGCTATAGATACACAAATAACACCCACAAAATACGTTAGTTTAAAGAAGAAACACTTAATAAATATAAATAACAAATAAACAAATTGCCAACACAAATGAATGAATCTAAAGTGTATTGTAGACTAATAAAAAGAGTTTTAAAAAAGAGTTCCTAGCAAAAATCATTAGTTAATCTCTCATCTTCTATAAGATCTGATGCACCAAAGACGTCTATCTCAATATGTACTTCTGTATCTTTGTCATCAAACCCTACTTCTTTGTCGCTCTCCACATTAGCTTCAGTATTTGACACTTCATCTCTAGGTTTAGGCATATGATCACCACTGACCTCCAACTCAAAATCCAAACTTATACCATCCGTTGGCCCTGCACTTTGTTCATGAATCACCTCTTCAACCTCAACGTCCAATCCTTCACACACTTGCTTGCTCCGTGGTGCAACTTGAACAACATAGGGCCAGCGCAGTTCAGACAGATCATTTTCATCATTTTCTCTCAACAGTGGATCTAGTGTGAACACAACTTTCTTTTCTTACAAAAGTACCTCATTATTTTACTTGTCTTACAAAAGGACCCTTTATCTTACTTGTCTTACAAGAAGTACTTGTAAGGAGTGTAAGAAATTATAAGAGGAGACTTGAGGTTTGTAAGAAAATCATGTGAATTGTAAGACGTCATGATTAATTGTAAGAAAAAATCCATGTGAAGTGCAAGAACAAGCATGAGAAGTGTAAGAATGTGTAAGAACAAGTATGATAAGTGTAAGGATGTGCAAGAATAAGCATGTGTTGCAACCAGTTCTAACTAGAACTGAGTGGATTTGTTAGCTCAACTAGTAAGTTAAAATCTATAAGAGCTTTAGAATCCATTGCTATAAGAAGCTTCTTTTTAAAGGAAAAAAGGGGCATACATTTTTTCTACCCCTCTCATAAACTCTCCCACCACCATAGCCTTCCAAGGGCCTCAAAATTTTCCTTTGGGAGATTCCTCTCCTCATCTTACATGCATATACATAGTCTTAGCTATGGAGTCTTGCGCTTCATCTCCCCCCTAACCTTGCCCCCTACTTCCTTAACACTAGAATGATAACCTAACAGGACATAAAAGTGTCCTTTCAGGGGTTTGGGAAAAAATTCCAAAACCATAGTAGATCCACTCATTTTGAAAAATCCTTTCATGAGCTTATATTTCAATAACTACTACATATGGAAAAAATGAGAAACTTGTAATTTTTCTCATCCCTTGGTCACTACAAGCCTCCAAAGTTGATGGACCAATGCATTTTGCCCAAAACAGCAATTTCTAACGGTTGATTGCATATAAATAAGAGTGGAGTTTTTTTTAGGACATAAGATAAAATGCCCCATTAACTTCAATGGGTTGGTGACCAAAACATATGTTTGCTTTTACCTCACTAATTGTTTTTTGGGCAAAAAGAATAGGTACAAAAAAGTTGCATTTTTGCCATTCTGCGGACCTATCATCAAAGTTTCTATAGTCACGCTCAATACAGATACTATATACATGTTTTCTTAGTTCCCTTTGGGCCTCTGGATTCAAAAAGAGCCGTGGAGCATGTCAAAAGGATAATGGATCTCTTACAATTGGAACCTTGCGGGCAATGATAAAGTGCTAAATACAGCAAACATGAAAAAATTGGGTTTAGCATTATGACCTCTAGAAACCCATAGAAACTACTCAATATCTAGCCAAGTTTGTAGTCTATGATTAGATATGGTCACTACCTACAAAATACACACAATTGGCCTAAGAAACTAGCAATATTGAGAAATTTATACTTGCTACTCTAAAATGTATCGTATTCTTCAGTAATCAAAAAACTCAACCATCATCATATACTATGCTATATAGCATATTAGGTCCCCCAAAACTCAAGGAAGATTAGCTTTATGTTATACATTACACTTACACAATAAAAATTGAATTTGGATATCAAGAAAGCCACCAAAAAAATCATAAAAGTGCTAATTTTGGCTAAAAAACAGGATTATGCAATTCTTGTAAATTGGTCATAACTTTCAATTTTAACACTTAGCTCTCTCTACAAGCATCAAAACATGTTGAGAGCTATGAAGACCTAACCTCTATCCATCTAAACCTCACAAACATGAAGTTTAGAGTGGTATAGTTGCCAAAAATTGAAAAAAAGCCAAAAATAGGACCCGTTTTTTCACACAATTTAGGTTCAAATGTTGTGCAAGAGTAAGGTTGTGGTGAATTCGATACTCAAAAAAAATGCTAAGTTTTTTTCAGCTCATAAGGCAACTTTGTGGATATATAGCACCTAGAAATTCATTTTCATACTCTTCAAATAATTCAAGCAAAATGGTCACTTAACAGGATACAAAAGTGTCCAAGGACATAAAAGTGTCATGTTACCATTCTAGTGTTAAACTTTGCCTAATCTTGGTAAATCTTACTCTTGTCCTTCTCTTTAGAAAAGAAATCTCCCTTCCCAATTATACCTCACCTTTCTTAGGATAGCCTTCCTTTTTTACTTTATTTGTGATTAAATAACTCTTACTTCCCTACCTTTACTCCACCTTCCTACTAAGGTAGACTTATCTATCCTTTCCATTTTTCCTCAAGTTTTCTTGATAATACTCAACCCTATCATTTTTCTCAGTTACTTCAACACTTTCCTTGAGGATCATCATAATGGACAAGAGAAGAGTCTAGTGGATTAGTCTCATTATCCAAACACCTATTCCCTTTCAAGGAAAGGAAGCTCTCAAGAGACTTGAAGATACGTAATCCTCACCCGTTCTTTGTGAATTCATCTTTGGAGAAGAAGGACTGAAGTTCAAAGATAAGAAAAGGCCCTCCTCTCCCAAGTTCATCGTCTTTCCTACTATCTATCATAGTGAAGAAGATTAAGAGAAGGTAAGTGCCTAAACTAAGCTATGCAAGGAAACCCTAGGCCTTTTTATTTCTTAGGAATTTTATTATGCCTATATTTTAATGGTAAGAAAATTATGAAGAGAAATTCATCTCTCTTTCCTTGAAGGATTAACTAGGTTATCTACAAGTTAACACATGGATAATCATAAATCAACCCTCGAAATCATTTCTATAAATTAAAGTAGATAATAGTTAATAAGTAGCATTCATGACGCATGGTCATAAGTAAGGAAAAGGACCACAACATTACCATCACTTGGAAGTATTTCATTCCATTTAGAAGGTAGCACACAAATTTAAGGAGAGAAGAATGAAGAATAGTGTATAAGATAAGGTTGTAAACACATACATAATTGCATAAGACTTATCATCCATTCTTAGTGAAGTTGCATCTCACAAACTTCCACGAATGGTAGATAGTTAGTTTGTGGAAGAATTGTCACACTCACATAACCTTACTTTCCATTAGCAATAAGGTAGTTCATGACCATAAGCACTAGGGAAGTTCAAGCACTAGTCTCTTTGCATTCTTCATGCACAACATTGAGTAGGAAAAAATGCATTATAATGTTCTCATGAATAGGGCACTTGTTGAAACAATACTTTTATGGTGGAGTGGAAGCAATGCACTTAAAGTAGATCATGTGTCAAAGTAATGCATTTAAGCTAGCGTAGAAGATGTTACACTATGCATAATGCACTACTAGTACTTTGACTATTCTTTGCTTTTTCTCTCAAGTTTGTTTTTATCGGGGATTTTGTGGAAGCAAGGGATGGATTCTATAGAGATGCACCATAGGCAACCATAATTGGAACTCTCACCGCTTCCATGGAGATGGTCCCATGGATTGCATTGGATGGAACAAAAGGGAATTAAGTATTAGCTAGGCAAACACGGGTTAAACTATAAGATGAAGATGAAATAAAACCATAAACATTTTTCTCGAGACATGTTGTTTTCATCTAAGGGACATTGTTTATGTAGGTATAAAAAAAAAAGGTACAAAGGAATTGATAATTCAATGAAGGTTAACAAAAGTCTTATACTAGGATTAAAAGGAACCTGAGAGAGTTGGACAAGGATAGTCCATGCAATACATATGGATTGGTAGTATTGCTTTACTGCTTTTTATTGGTTGAAATAAGGCTAGACCAAGAATACCTAGGGGCTTCAATAAGAAGAATTATTTTGTCTAGTTAGAATCGATAACTGTTGAAATGTATGTTTTTGTCGAGCTTGATGTTCATTCATATCTTGGATTGGAATGAATGGTGCCCGGCCAAGTGGTATACTCGTGGAGTCAATGGAAAACGGCCTAATCCGAGTAGCCCTAATGCCAGTGGGAAGGAAAATTTTGGACAATCTAAGGATTGTAAAATTTGGGAGGAAGATGTACATAATTAAGTAATTTGTGTGAATTGCTTACATGGGAAAAAATGAAACTAGAAAGGCTAGGAACCATATGAGCTATCCTGCTCGTCCAACCCATCCCAAACTGTAGCTCCACCTCTAAGTGTAAATTATAATTTAGGAACTTAAAATTAAGGATAAAGCCTTTTCCACAAAAATTAAGCTGGAATTTTTGTGAAGGAGCTACCATGGGGAAGTGGTAGAGATCTTAGTCATCTAGGACCTGTTGAGGAAGGATGACAAGGTATAAGTGTGTTTGCTTGTATACCTAAGATATATAACAAGTTGGAAAGGCGGGAACATGCCTCGTAAGTGTATATTATAAGGATATGAAGCAATTTTATGATGGCATGAATTGTTTGACATGTCTTCAATTGATTTACTTTCTTTCAAATTTGTATATCTAGTAGGATAATATGACCTTGGAAATGTACACTTATCGAAAGGTTCGGTGGGAGGGTGAATGTGGAGGGTTAGATGGCTGGAATTGATCACCAAATTTTATGTTTATCTAAATAAGTCTTCCACATGGGAAGGAAATACGAAATGGGAAGGGGAATCAAAAACATGGGGACTTGAGGGATTATGGGTAGTAAATAACAACACTCCTCTTAGGGGAACATGACAACTATTGTGCCCGACACTAAGTAGGGAAAAAGAAGTTGTCATCCTTGAACCAAGGAGGATCACTAGGGTGCTTCAGCAGTCGGCCCTGCGGATGAAAGCACAACCTAGTCTGGTGACTTTGGGAACTACGGAAAACGAGGGAAGGGATGTTTGCATAAGGTAAATCGAAAGGTTTTGGATTGTTTTGAGACCTCCTTGGGCTGGCATTGGAGAGTAGGAGGAGACCTGTCTTGATGTTGGTACCAAGCAGGAGGGATGTCTAGTGCTTAGGGGAAGCTAGGCCTAGACATGGCTCTCACAAGTTCAATGTCTTTAAGAAGAACTTAAGAAGATTACTCTATCAAATAATTCAAGAGATTACAACTCAAATCAATAAATTTAAAAAAATCCTTGAAAGTGGTCAAAGTCAGCCGTTTAGTTAAGGGTGGAAGAAGGAATTATTGATTTATATTTTGAAGCTCAATAAACCAAAAGAAAAATTTGAAGGGTCAGAGCCCTAAGTGGCTAAGTGAGTATCAAGAATTTTTTTCTAGAAGAGTTGAAAAATCTTTTCTCCTACCTAGGGAGTTAGTGCATTAGATCGAACTCATTCTTGCACTTAGCTAATAGCAAGGATCCCTTAGAGTTGAAGAATCAATTAGCACAGTTTTTAGAATAAGGATTTATCAAACCTAGTGTTTTTCCCTGGGGTGCTCCTATGTTATTCCAAAAGAAGAAGACATGACTTACAAGCTATGCATAATCTCTAGAGGGATGAATTCTTGTATAGTCACGTACCCTGTATCAATGAATCACCAAGTCAGCCAACAAAGGGCTCCTAGCTACATAGTGTAAGTAGATTGACTCCATTGAGTAGGCAAGGGTGGTAGTTCAAAATATTACTCCGAGATATATCTCAGACTAGGTTACTACCAAAGTCAGAACTAGGGAGGATGATATTCCTAAGATAGTTTTCAACATGAGGTTTGTGCATTGCGAGTTTATAGTTATGCATTTTGGCCTAACTAATATCTCTTCTACCTTCAAATCACCTCATGGGAGATATTTTTAGGAAAGAGATTCATAATTTTACTCTCAACATTGTGGTCTACTCAAAAATTTAAAAAAATTATAGGGAGATCTAGAATGGCCTCGATGCCCTGTTTTGAGAATCCTTATAAAACAAAGCATAGTTGTATGCCAAGCATAGCCAGTGCTCCTTCTTTGTAAAGAAGTTGGATATCTTAGATTTTTTTGTTTCCCAGGTTAGTCTCTCCCTAGTTTCTGCTAAGGTTCTAGCCATAGTTAATCTTCCAATTCCCCAAGGAAACCTTGGCCAGTGAAATCATCTTGAAAATTCCTGATTTTGAGAAAACGTTGAGGTGACGATAGATGCTTGAGTCAAAGATAGAGGTGAAATCCTACGAGAAGAAGGTCACACAATAGATATGAATCTTGATAGCTTACAATCCTTGAGAAGAGTTACCTAACCATTGATGTTAAACCCTTAGCAGTAGTCCATGCACTCAAGAAGTGGCAACATTACCTATTAAGACAAATTTTTAAACTAGTCATCATCCACCACAAAAGTCTCAAGTGGATATTCACCCAAGTGGAACTCAATATGCAACTAAGATGACACGTTGAATTTTCACAAGGATTCACATTTGAAATCAAATCTTCGTCTTGTAAGAACTAAGTTTTGAGTGCATTAAGAAATTGACTCAGAGACTCTTACCATCTCTCGTATCAATTTGACCCTAGCAAAAGAAGTCCAAGAAACCTGCGTGGGGATGTCTGATTTAGACCAATAATCCAAGATCTTCAAGTTCAAGTCAATAAGAAGAACTTAAGAAGAGTACTCTATCAAATAATTCAAGAGATAACAACTCAAATCAATAAGAAGAAGAAAAAATTATTATATCAAAAGTGGGTTATTTTCAAGAATTGACTTCACATACCCCAATGTCTAAGACCACATCCCTTCTTTTTTTAAAAGGAAAAACATGAATTGCCTCTTACTTCTCATCGTAGATATCACAAGATGTTTGCAATGAAAAAATTCTTCTCGCCTAGGACAAGAAAGATACATGGAAGTTTGAAAATATTAATTTTAGAGAGAGGATTCCAAGAAAGTTTCAACCACTTGACATTCTAAAATGAATGGGAATGCCTAAGTATGGATTTTGTATCTCGGATACCCAAGACCATTGAAAACTTGATTCAATCTTTATTGTGGAGCATCAATTAACAAGAGAAGCTCATCTTATCTCCATAAAAATATTATCCAAGTTCTTGTGAGAAAGATTTTTATATTACATGGATTTTTGTGAAGATAATTAGCAATCATTAATACCAAACTACCTTTAAGGGTTGGCAAGTTATGTTTCAATCATTGTGCACTCAACTTAATGTCAGCTTTGCTTATGATCCAGAAGTAGATGGACAAAAAAAGAGATTGAACCAAGTAATTAAAGATAAGTTGAGATCTTATTATAATCAAGAAACCTCGATGTTGATGGGTTAAATAGTTATCATTGCCTACAACTTCACATCGTGACGTTTAGGTGCATCACCATTTTAGAGATCTTTATGGTCAAGATTGTCTCATTCCACTTCAAATGCAAGGCCCAAGACTTCTAGATCCTGTTGCCAAGAATACACTTGAAGAAATGGATAACCAAATTTAGATCATAAGTGAAAGTCTTAAAAGAACAAACAACAGACAAAAAAGTTACGCTAGTCTACATAGATCTCCCAAAAAAAAAAGAGAAGAAAGAATCTTTTTGAATCAAGCCAAAAGAAGCTACAAGAAGTTGGGGAAATACAAGAAGTTTATTGTTACGAGAAGTGCACTTGAAAGTAAGAATGGCCAATAAAAGGATGTTACTTACAAATTCACACAAGGAATCAAAGACGGATACTCCTTTGAATTAATTTAGTGATAAAAGGTAAAATTTTTCTAAATACTTTGAAGACCAAAGAATTGAATCAAGAAAGAGAAATTTATTAGCCTTTAGATTACCAAAAAAAGGATACAAAATTTATTTTTTAAAGATACACCTTACATAAAGAGAAAGGGAAGTTCTACAAATCATTACGTCCGTCCATCATATGATCACAAAAGCAAGAGAAAGAGAAGTTCTACAAACAATTAAGTCCGTCCATCATATGATCACAGAAGCAAGAGTCATAAGTAGGACACATATCAGGCCTTTTGTCCAGAGGAAGAATTTGTTGGTTGCCACACTAACCTCTCGCGTATGAGGTGAGAAGTTAAATGGGCCTCTAAGAGGTAAGACAAAGTGAGGGTAAAGACGTATTTTATGGTGTGGAAGGAGCTGTGCTAACAAGAAAAGGGGCTCATAAAATCCATGGCTAGATGTTCTCATGACACAATAGAGTCGGGTTCCCAGACCCAAAGACTCTATCACCATGGAAAGTCAAATAATGTTGAAAAAATGATCTTGACCCAAAGAGTCACCCTTGTAACATCATACCATGATCTCCATACAGTCTGCACAACATAAGACCCTAACTCAGGATTCCTATACCTCGCTATGGATTCTCTTTTTTCAACTTCATTTGTATTCTGTAAGTGTGTAATACTAAAAGATAAGATCAATCATGTTGCCATGATGCCATCAGACAAGAGTAAAGAACTAAGAAAGAGACTAAGCTACGAGAAGACAAAGCTTGCAAAGAAGAGTAATAAGACTATGTACAGAGAAAGCTGATATCCTATCACTTATATAGAAGGAAACAATGCCTTATTGACAAAGCCACATCTAAGATAATAATATCAAGTATAGTCATTGAAGAAATCTCCTTCCTTGAAGGATTAACTAGGTTATCTACAATTTAACACATGCATAATCATAAATCAACCCTCGAAATCATTTCCATAAGTTAAAGTATATAATAGTTAATAAGTAGCATTCATGACGCATGGTCATAAGTAAGGAAAAGTACCACAACATTACCATCACTTGGAAGTATTTGATTCAATTTAGAATATAGCACACAAATTTAAGGAAAGAAGCATGAAGAATGGTGCATAAGATAAGGTTGTAAACACATACATAATTGCATAAGATTTATCATCCATTCTTAGTGAAGTTGCATCTCACAAACTTCTAAGAATGGTAGATAGGTTGTGGAAGCATTGTCGCACTCACATAACCTTACTTTCCATTTGCAATAAGGTAGTTCATGAACATAAGAACTAGGGAAGTGCAAGCACTAGTCTCTTTGCATTCCTCATGCACAACATTGAGTAGGAAAAATTCATTATAATGTTCTCATGAATAAGGCGGTTGTATCGAAACAATACACTTATGCTAGAGTGGAAGCAATGCACTTAAAGTAGATCATTTGTTAAAGTTATGCATTTAAGGTAGCGTAGAAGATGTTCCACTATGCATAATGCACTACTAGTACGTTGACTATTATTTGCTTTTTTCTCTCAAGTTTGTTTTTATTGGGGATTTTGGGGGAGCAAGGGATGGCTTCTATGGAGATGTAGCGTAGGCGACCATAACTGGAACTCCCATCGCTTCCATGGAGATGGCTCATGGATTTCATTGGATGGAACAAAAGGGGATTACATATTAGTAAGACAAACATGGGGATAAGATGAAGATGAAACAAAACCATAAACATTTTTCTCTAGACACGTTGTTTCCTCTAAGGGACACTGTTTGTGTAGCTTTTTATAAAAAAGAATTAGGTACAAATGAGTTGATAATTCAATGAAGGTAAACAAAAGTCTATTACACTAGGATTAAAAGTAATATGAGAGAGTTGGACGAGGATAGCCCATGCAATACATAGGAATTGGTAGTATTACTTTGCTTCTTTTGATTGGTTGAAATAAGGCCAGACCAGGAATACGTGGGGGCTTCATTAGGAAGAATGCTTCTATCTGGTTAAAATTGGTAATTGTTGAAGTGTATTTTTTTGTCGAGCTCGCTGCTCATTCATATCTTAGATTGGAATGAATGGTGCTCGGCTGGGTGGTATACCTGCGAAGTCATTGGGAAACAGCCTATTCCGGGTAGGCCCGATGCCAATGACAAGGAAAATGTTGGACGATCGCAGGATCGTGGGTCTGGGAGGAAGGAGCTAGAGTGGGGAAGTGGTAGAGACCTTAGTCATCTGGGATAAGTGTTTTTGCTTGTATACCTAAGATATATAATGTAGCATTTAATGGTCTAGTAACAATTCATTAAGAATATATTTCTAATGAGCATAGCAAGAGTGCTTGGATGGAGAGAGCAAAAAAAGCATAACACCTAGCTAGATAGGCATGAACAATACTTCAAAAAGAGAGAGAAATTAAGCTATTGACAACAGTTGAGGACCGGATTTACACGGATCCCGTCCCCCCTCCAAAAGGCTTTGTATTATAGGTTTCCCCCATCAAGGGAGATATTTTACAATACAATACTTTGTGTTACTTCAATAGCTTGCTGGTGCAATAAAAATGGAAGCTTCAAGCACCAAGCTTACACTTGAAAAACACAACGTCAATTCCCTCACAGTCTCAAACCCAAGACCTCACACACCTTCGAAGATGGTGAGAGCTAGCAGGGTATGAGAGTAGATCTAGAGGAAGAAGAAGTATTCTTACGAGAAAGAAGTATTTCTCCTCACATAATCACTCTTAATAGCTTAGCATAGCTTAGTATTTATCATGGTAGAGGAGATGAGCATGCATTAGAGCTTTTCTCTTGGTTGGATTTGCATCACAAAGCCAAGAGTTGTTGGTGTAGGCCTCCCTTCTCACAAGCTTGGAGTAGATAATGAGCTTTCCATTAAATCTTGAGAAGGAGATAGTCTTCTTTACTTCACACATGAGCTTGTGTGAGTGTGTGTGTGTGTGTGTGTGTGTGTGTGTGTGTGAGAGAGAGAGAGAGAGAGAGAGAGATAATGCCTTGCAAAAATCATCCCTCTCTCTCTCTTGGTCGACCCCTCTTGCTATTTCCTCTTGCTGGCCCCTCATTGGCTTATGCCAAGCTTACCCAATAGGAAATTAGAAGCAAAATTGCTAGCCTTGTGACATGTGTCTGTTAGCAGCAAGCTAGCTTGGATAACATTTTTCGGAGATTTTATTATAAAACACTTATAATTTTGATAAATCAAGAATTTTGTAACTCCTACTTTCCAGATAAACAGTGTAATTGATGATACGGGGCTACAAGCTTCTAGATTGTATCAACCTATCTTTAATTAGAACTCCCAGAATATTAGTTTTGACCACAGAAACCTTAATGGCTAAGGTATAAAAGCCAATTTTGTAAGTTTTTGGATAATAGAACATAGTGTGAGCTAACGACGCTCACTTCTGTCCTTCTCATGCTTCCTACTCCCTTCCTGGTTGTCACATTGCAGTGTCATCTGTTGCTTTACAACCGCATATAAGAGCTCTCCGCATTGAGGTAATCATTTCATGGTAATCCGTAGCTTTTGGTGTCGCCAACCCGCAGCCTAATTTCATCATAAGCATTAGGAAGAGGATGGGGTCTAGGAGGGTCTCTTTATTTTCCATGAGATTATGGAGGTGATTAACATTTTCACAAATAGATACATGCCATGTGTGCAAGAATGGTGGGTGTGTAAGAGAGGACAAATTTATGACTTTCGATGTTCCATAACTCCTAGATATGATCTTCGATTTGAGCGGAGATTATAGATCTAGAATCTACACATCCAGCTCTTTCCATAGATATGTTACATAATATACTTTTACCGGTTAGATTTTAAATTTCATTTTGGGAAAGAGTTTTGAATTCAAATAAACTAGTCGTTTCACTTGTTTGAATGCAAAAGTTGTTCTTTGATTGTTTTCTTAATACTAAAGGTTTGACTTCCTTAAACTGCCAAATAAAGAGGCCCTCCTAGACTCCATTCTCTTCCTAATGTAATAATTTAAGCTTAAAAATCATAAAATAACTATAGGCGGGGTATTGGGGCATCAGTGCTAAGCATTTAGATGCATTTTGGGTCGAAAACGACTAGGTCAAAAACTCACTTGCTAATAATAATTGCGATTTTTGCACTTGACCTAAAGTGAGATTTGAGACCATAAGCATGTGTGCTTAAGTCTTATAAACATGTCCTAAAAGTTTTGTAACGTTTGGATGTCGTTTGATGCTATAACGGTTATGATTTGTTTGCTGATTAACGACTAGCTTTTGGTGATTTTTGTCATTTGAGTGTAGCTTGAGTTAGATGTGAGTTGTCTATTGTTTCCAAGAGATTGACAACCTCTTGTAGCCACTAGTCGAATCAACTTCGTCCCATGGATTGACAATTATATTCGCGGTTCTCGCTATGTCTACAATAAGATGGGAGTGAGGTTAGGCACCCGTCCCACATTTGGCGCCATTGTCAGAGATCAAAGAGACCTAAACTAGGGAAAACAAGAGCGTTTTGTGTAGTTGTCCTTTAACTTCCTCTAGGATCACCTAGAGTCAAAATTTTCTCTTTAAAACTGCATAGCTTAAGATTGTCTAAGTACGTTTTAGGACTATAGGATTGTAGGATTAGATTGGATTTTGAGAATGATTGATGGACGAGACAAGTCTTAAGGTCAAGGCTCAAAAAAACCATAAAAACAAGAAACGAGTGTTTGCGGATACTTTCCACGACCATATTGTAGTAGAATCTAGGAGTAGGGTAAGTAGAATCTGAGGTGAAATCTTAGAACATTGCTCTCTCCAGAAGAATCAATTGTGAGTTGTCTATGTGAAGTTGCAGAATTTCAGGTCTACGGCTTGAAACAACACCAAAAGACTGTCAACCACTGAATCCGGCTAGAGATTATGCTTTAAAATGTTGTATGAACCAGTGGGTAGGCTTAAGGACGCATTTGAGGTAAATTTTCAAGAGTTTGCAAAAACTCAGCTTATTTATTTTTTCTTGACATTTTAAGCTAAATTAAGTTTTGACTTCGCTCAAAGGCTTAAAATAGATCATAAAAAAATTGTCCATTGAAAAAGTCAAAAAAAGTGCTCATTTTGGGCCAAAAGTAAATAATCACGATTATTTACTTCTAGCTCAAAAGTGACCAAGGTTGATACTAGAGACTCTGTGCATGTGTACAAACATCTTTTGTAAAGGCCCATAGAATTTGGATCACCAAACTAACCAAAACCTTGATAAAAACTAAAATTTGTACTGATTGTTGAGAACTTGAGTGTGAATTAGGAAAATCTTGGTTAAACTTAGTGAAACTTGACTCAGAGGCTTGAATTGAAGTGTTAAACAAGTGTACATGCTTTGTTTACTAAAAAGATGCAAAAATTTACTAGAAGTAAATAATCGCGATTATTTACTTTTGTCAAATTTCTCATCTTTTTTTACCAACCCAGCATACCACTAGTTTTAACATGTTATTGTAAACCCACAAATCAAATTTGGTAAGATTTGGATCATTGGAGTGAAAATTGTGTCCAAATTTGTAAAGTCAGTCTGCAAATACAAAACTATTGACCGTTTGAACAGGGATTATCCAAACTTGATGAAACTTGGCTAGGGAGCTTAAGTTGAGTTGCTTAACCATTCTATGTCAACATTGTGGCAAAAAGTTGCCCAAAATTATTAGAAGTAAATAATCGCGATTATTGACATCTGCACATTTGAGTATACCACAAGGTCAAGCATATCAAGTAGACCACACAAATCAAATTTTGTGGAATTTGGATCACAAAAGTGAGACTTAAGCCAGATTCTCGAAAATTGAGTCTATGGACACGAAACAGTTGATAACTTGGACAGATTTTGTTTAAGCTCAATGAAACTTGTCCAAGGACCATAACAAGTTGATTACTTAAAAAAACAAGCCAAAAAACACAAAAATTTGAGAAAAGTTAATAATTACGATTCTTTACTTTTAATACACAGAGACAGAATTTTAGACTTTTGAGCTTGTAGAGTGTTAAAACAACATAATACAAGGCCACCATTCAATTTTGGGTTCAAACGAATCCAAATTAATACATGTTCACTCAGTTTCCAGGTTGCACATTAGTCCTTTGGCTTTTTGCAAAAGTAGAATTTGAAAGTCTCAATTTCTGACTCACTTAGCTCAAATTGAAGTGATACACATAGACCAGTCACAATAGTTAGCAAAAATTGTACAATCTTTATGAAAGAATAGATAACTTGATTAAAACCGATACAGGAATCAGGTGGCAGATAAGGAATTGGAATCTTGAAAGGAGTTGCAGTCAAGTCAGGTGGAAGAAACTGATAACAAGTCAATCCGATGGTAAGTACTCTATCTAGGGCTTCACAAGTCTATATGAACCTTAGATCTGGTTGTATACTAGCAAACCAAGGAATATTTGGAGAGACTGCTAGTAGAGTATCCACCGAAGAGAGTGTGAATCAAGGTGATCACATGGAAACTATCTTTGAAGAAGTCTCATATACTTTTTCATAATCAACATTTGAAATGTCTTCCTATTCGACTGATTCAGGAACTGGAATGACAGTGTGGTATAAGCACATACTCACCTTTTATAAGACTAATGGCCATGGAGCTTAGGTTTACCTGGATCCTAATGAATATTATGCCATTCGCATTGATGACCACGACATAGAGTTTGAAGAGGAAATCAGGGCAAACAAAGAAGGGAAAATGTATATGGATAAAAACGAAACTCAGTATTTTCAAGTTGAAAACCCTGATGTGATAGACGAATGGGGGTTAGAAATAAATACCATAATTCTAGATATGCCAGCTAAAGAAGGACCACCGACTTTAGAATTTGAGGGATACAATCAAGTTGATTTGAAGCCTTTGAAACAGCTTAGCATGGATAATCCTAGGATTGGAGTCTATTGTTGGGAGGATAGAAACATCAAAGATCTTCTATGGACTTCCCATGCCAAATATTCAGGGAAGTTAACACCCATGAAAATCATCTATATCTTCAAAATCAAAGACAAGGGTTCAGCAGATCTACCAACCTAACTATTTAGGGATTTTTATAACAATAAATTTGCTATGATGAGTCTTGAGGAGGTGGAACAAAAAAAATACCAACGGTACTCCATAAGAGATTGGATATTGGGCCAAGGACTAGAAACTAGAGGAACTCTGTGAGAGATCTTTTGGGAGAAATGTTCAAAAACATGAACCTACCTCATCACAAAGAAAACCTCTTGACACTAAAGCCAGTCCAGGGCTACATAAGTCACTATTTCCAACAGACTAGTTGAAGGACTCAAAACAGGACCAACTGCTAGGAGACCTGGAGTTGAACCACATAGACATGTCAGACCAGCTGATTTTCAAAAATGGGTTAGAAAATATAGTGGATATGGGGATCCATATGACCACTTAGCAAGCTTTAAGCAAGTGCTAAGAGTAGAACACATATTTGATTTCCATACCCGATTTGAGGGATTTGGAATGACATTAGAAGGAAAAGCATTGACATGGTTCCAAAACTTGTGCCTGTTACACCCTATGTTGAGCCTAGTCTATCTACAGTAATAGTAGAAGGAGAGTGGTATAATTCACATCCACCACCAATGGAAGAAACTGTGACTTATACTACACTAGAGCTTACACCGATGTACTCTGTAGCTAATCAAGGTGTTAGACCTCCAATGGTAAGACCCATGATTAAGCCAAGAATTAGAAACTGTCATAACTGTAGTGCAGATGATCATTGGAAAAATGAATGCCCAGAGCCGGATAGAACATTAAACTAGTTGAAGCTTTTTGTATACAATGTTGCAAGAAGGGAGAACACTTCCTTGAAGATTGTCCAAAAAATCATTTAAACAAGGGTAAAACAGTAGTGAACGTAGTCCAGGTGATACCTAGTAGCTCATCTAAGAGTGAACCTATTGTTCAAATCAAGGTAATCACCAAAGCCCAGGCTAAGAAAAAGAAACATAACTCCTCTGATGATTCGAAGAATACTAAAATTTCCTCTCAAAATATCAAGAGAAGAAGAAGCCAAAGGTATGAGACAAGAAAACAAAAATAAAGGGCTGAAATCGAGAAGAAATCCAAGAGTGGAAGTGAAATCAAGGAAACCACAATGAAATCTGGAGGGTCAATTTGGTAGACAAAATTTTTGAGCCAATCAATACAGCCTTGGAAGCTTACCAAGTGGTACTTAAAGCAGACCAAAACATGGAAGCAAATGGAAAAACTATTCTTCTCCAGATATGGAAGTAGCTAAGCTTGAAGCTGTTTATCAAAATCTAGTAAGAATTACTCAAGATATGCTGGAAAAAAAAAACCCAAGCTCAAGAGTATAGCAAAACCTTAGGATCTTGTGGTAGGAACCAATAAAGAGAAATCCAAAGTGGTGGTAGAACACCACCTTGAAAATAAAGAGCCATAACTCATAGTGCCTAACAGTGAAGATGTATTAGATGGAAGTCCGTTCATGGAAGAAGACTATGGTCATGACACTTATGGAAAAAAGTTAGAGAGATTAATGATGGGAGCCTAACTTTAAAGTCAGCTCCTTTAGAGGAAGTTTGGTTAAACAATCTACCTCCTAATATGGACATGGATGTACAATCCTTGTATGGGGATTGCGGCTGTGAAGCTTCAGGACTATCTAAACCAATGACTTTGAAAACACTACCCTCTTACTTGGGAGATAACAAAGACAAATCCATAGTGTGTAAAACCACTCAGGTAAAAAGAGTGGAACAGACCCTAGAGGTAGAAAACATCCATTCAATCATGTCTACACACATTCAATCATGTCTACACACATTCAATGCACTCTTACTTTAGGAGAACTGTTAAAAATTAGACTATATTTATGGAATGATCTATAGAAAATTCTAGAGAAGGTGGAGATAACAGGGCTAATCGCAAAAAAAATGGAAAAATTGAAACACGAATTGGATAACAAATAGATTAGATTCATCCTAATGAACAAAGTCGAAGAATACTACGAAGGGGAAGAAGGAAACCCAACCCTTCGAGTGAGATATAATGATATAGAAACCATGACAATACTGGATAGTGGGGTAGGCATAGCCATAGCCATGAAAGCAGTATGGGAATCATGGGGAAAACCAACCATTAGACAAACTCAAATAAAATTGCTATTGGCTGATGGACACATCGAAAGGCCCTTTGATTATCAACATACTTTTGCAATAGTGGACTTTGGAAAGAAACTCAATTATGCAATCATCTTGGGAAGACATTTCATGCGACAAGTACAACTCATCCAGGATTGGGGAAATATTCATCTATACTTGAAGCAAGTGGACTCAATAACAAAGGTTAATCTAAAAGATCACACTTATAGAGATGTTATGAAAACGCCCATACAAGAATTTGACTTAGTCTCTTTGGATGAAACTAAGCTTCCATCTTGGCTGAACAAAGACACACCTATTTGGATGTGCGGAGCCTCAAAAAACGGGAGCTTAAAATGAGAGGAATGTATCTTAGAAACTGATTGCACAGATGAAGTTTATGTACCTGAACCCTTTCCGGAGCATTTGTTTGAGCCATTTGAGTGGACTAAAATTTTAGCAACAATGGATGTGTGTGTAAATACATCTATGCCTACTCAATTTTGCAATGAGGATGGCTATGACATAATTCCCATACAAATGATCTCAACCCTTCACATTGAAGACGAAATTCAAAAATCTAAGGACTTAATGAAAGCTCAACAAGTCTTTTCAGACCTCTACTATGATACAATAGACAAGTTAGAAGAACATTCAGCTACCTCCAGATGATTCGGGGTCTGAAAAAGAACATATGAGAGCTAAACTACTCATGAAGGGAGGGAAGGAAAAGTTTTTTAACTTTCCAAATTAGAAATCGAGAAGTCAAAAATGGTATAGAAGGAAAAGAGACACCAGAAACTTTAAATCTAAACCTATGCCATCAGTCTCTAGTAGAACACAGTTTTTTATGCAAATAGATGCACATGATTGTGTCAAAGACAAAATCACTAGTAGATATCCTTTAAACAAAAAGCAAGAAATACCAAAAACAAGAAAGGAACTCAAGAAAAACCTAAATACCAAGACAAGGATTCAACCATGACACGACTTGAACGAAAAAAGAAGTATCAAGAGTTGAAGAAACTTTTAAAGGAGATGTATACCACTGAAATGGAACCCACCGAGGAGGAAGGTAAATATGTAATGAGTGTTCCATCCCATTACAAGAAATATACTCTCCAAGACCGAAAGATCATAGTCGAACAACCAGTCTCAGGAAATTAAGAAAACAGGGCGAGTCCTACGAAGGACCTGAAAATGAAAAAAAGATAGATCTGGCTGAGCTAGGAGAAGAGCCTATACCTATCTACATTACAAATGACCTGACGTAAGAAGAATAAGAGCTTTTATTAAGCTTACTGAAAGAATACCGAGATACCTTTGCTTGGTCTTATAAGGATCTCAATGGTGTTGACCCAAAAATCTATCAACATACTATACCTATGAGAGATGATGCAAAACCAAGCAGACAGAACCCATGATACGATATCACCATAGCCTTGATGTTTTCATCTTTGTGTTGTTTTGACATTCTCTTTTGTGTTCTTTCTTTGTGTGTGTGAGTGCAAGAGAGAAAGAGTGGGTCTTCTTTGATTGCATTTCTTTCCAAACCCTAGTCTTCATGGCATCTATGGTTTAACTCCTTCATATAGTTTTTGTTGAGTTCTCTCACAAACTCTCACAGCCACCATAAGCCCGGTGCTTTCCTGGCAAGACCGCAAATGACGTGAACAAGCCGGGGTGAGAGTACGTAAAGATGGCTAGCAAAGTGGAGCAGCTATATGCTGAAATGAAAGAGCTTGCAGACAGATGCAAATGGCTTGAAGAAGAAGACCGGATTCAAAAAGCGATTGAAAGCGCTAGGCAATCCGTATATAATGAGCTTGACCGCAAATTTCTCGACAGCGCACGCCCGTAGCCATAGCTTACATAAGGGAGAAATTAGAAACCACATTGTTACCACATACATCAACCCAAGACTTGTTTGTGTATACATTTTTCATGTTGCATAAATCCCAACTCATGGTGTCAAATTTCTCCTCTTTCAATACATGGTCATACTCCACTTTGCTCATGTTCTCCTTCAAAGCATCCAAGTCCATAGGAGAGCGTTAACATTCCTTGAATTCCTCTTCAAGTTGCATCAAATGTGTTGTTTGTATCTCAGGTGTCCGCTTGAGATTCTCATTCTCAACCACAAGGACCCTTAGTGTGCCATACTTCGTTGCAAGTGCCTACTGTAAGTCTTCACCTTGTTTGTTTACAGTCTCTTGCAACAAAACCAAGTATGGTATGATCATGGTTTTGATGTCGTTGGTTGAGTAGTTGTGTTTTTATCTTCAAACTTATGAAATTTTGATCATTTTCTACAATTCTTGTCAGCCTTGTTGAAGAAGAAGAACCCTTGCAAGTCCTAGAAGACATTGTATGTAAAATAAGAGATGAGAGTCAGCTTCCCCGAACCTATTCACTTTAAAAATGCTACTACAGAAAATCCTTCCATAACTCTGAATTTTTTTGTTTTTACATCAATCGATAGGGGGCATCGTGCTCTTTGATTGAGGCTATAGATCACTCAAATTGGATGGAGAGAGAGAGAGAGAGAGAGAGAGAGAGAGAGAGAGAGAGAGAGGTGCCCAGTCCCACTTACCCTATTGAAATGAACAAATCCAAAACTCATAGATTACTCAAGGACCTCTCTCTTATGCAAGAAAAGAAAAACCTCAGCTTTGATACCAATATTAGAGAATCTAATACTTACTTTAGATTTAGTGGAATCTTAACTTACAAAAGTAGATAGTTTTCCTTAAGAGAGAGATTAGAGAGGAGACTATAGGTTGTGCGAGGTTGACTTCTTTACACAATTACACATTAAAAAACTAAAATCATACACATAATACAAAGAGAATACCACAATTAAGATTGACAAAGTCATGAGGATGAGATATCCGGTTCCCCTTCCTCCAAAAAGGTCTTTGTCTTATAATTCTCTCTCAATGAGAGATTTGATTACAACACAAGTTTTGATCTCATGGAGCTTTCTTTGAACCAAGAAGATGGTTCTCTTCAAGATTCCATGGTATAACCCTCCTTTCCAAGCCCTAAACACCCCAGCCCGGAGAAAGAACTGCACAGTAATAGGTAGATGAGGGTGAAAGAATTATTTTTCAAGCAAGAGAATTTATAATTCGTATACGCTTACTCAAGAGCAATCTCTGAGCATAACTTGGCATAATATAATAGTAGAGATGGAGAAGAAAAAGCATTCACTTGATTGGATTTGCATCCATATCCAAGTGCTTGAGCATGGTGGTCTCCTCTTGAGCTCCCATGAGAGAGGGAGAGAGCTTTCTTTACCAACTTGGGAACTTGAGAGTGTGTGTGAGAGGAGCCAGAGATAAAAAATTCAAATTATCCCTTCTTTACCAACTTGGGAACTTGAGAGTGTGTGTGAGAGGAGCCAGAGATAAAAAATTCAAATTATCCCTTCCTTATACGCTCATACAAATTTGCAACTAGTCTTCAATTGGAATGCATGCAACTTGATTAATGAGAAGAGGACACTCAATGTGCAACTAATGCATGCTCATACACTTGTCCAAGATTTCTATGCATGACACCCCCCCCCCCCCCCCCCCCCCCCACCCCCCCATACACACCTTATTGGACTCTTCTTGGCAAGTGTATACACCACACACACTTGTTGAGTTTGCACAAATCAAGTATGGGCTACTTTGGACATGTGGTGCAACCAATCCAAGGAAGGAAGGATTAGAGTCAACTTAAATGATTAAGGTTTAAACTAATCTTAGACTTTAGCTTTTCCATTTCATTTATTAAAAACCATAAACTTACCCATTAATTAACTATCTTTGGTGCAAGACCCTTGCACAAACCTTGGAGGCTTTATGAAGCGGACCTGGCTATTGCCTTACCAGCTAATTTAGGACCTATAAATTAGGATGGCCTTTGGTAAAAACAAAAATCATACTTGGGCTTTAAAGATTCACCTCCTGTGCAAACCCTTAGCACAGTGCTGTGGAGGTGCCACTAAGATACGCCGAGGCAGTGAGATTTCATCTTTGGCCTGATCCTTATGGGTCTCAACCTGTCATGAAAATTAATTTCTAACCTTTTAAAAGTATTTTATTTTTCAAAATGGTCACTTATGTCTAGGGAAAATAAAAAGAGAACAAGTGAGATTGATTAAGTGCTTATGGACCAGCTCGATCAAAGACTTGGGACCAAAAGGAGAGAAGTCCATAAAAGAGCAAGGGTGACTGCTATTTAGTTATCTGAGTCATAAGTATACATCAAAGAAGGATGAATATATCCTTATAAGCCTTGATCAAAGGTGCATGACAAGAGAGATGATGTAGAGAAATTACAGGAGATGACATAGAGCCCTTAGAGGAGTCTAAACATAGAAAGTAGTTGTGTTAAGTTCATGTCATTAGTATAACTCTAATATTAGAGTCCAAGTATGAAGTTTGGTACAAAGAAATTTAATCATGGCACAACATAAATCAAGAGAATGTAATTAATATTGACAACTTAAATCTGGCTCATAAATATATCATTTAACGATGGTTGCAGAGTTGTCAAATATCTTGTTGACAAGTTACAAGAAGAAATAGGAAACCCTATTTTGCAAGCGAAGGTTCAAATCCAAATTCAAGCCTTCAAGTTCTCCCAAGTGCCCAAGAAGAGAGAATTCCTATGAGGCCTCCTATCAGGACCTCCAAAAGAGGAATCTCTTTGGGCAATGAAGTGGAGATACTAGAAGGACCTCCAAGGCAAATTTTTTGAGAAGAAGAAGTGAGTTTTTAACTTTCAAGGGAGAGGTACGAAAGCGATGACACTCTTACCTTTGAAAGTGATGATGCCCCATGAAGACGGCAGGAACAAAATCACCTAGTCCTCCCAAAAATAAGAGGAAGTCATCAAGTACTCCCTTCCATGAAAATTCAAAGAAGGGACAAAGAAATCAAAGCAAGACGAAGCGAAGAAATCGGTCACCATCCTTGCCCTCTTTGTCTCATCACCATCTTCTGACATGGAGGACAACGACTTGCCACGCAAGAGAGAGAAGAGAAGGGGTAAACAGAGGAGTTATGCGGCATGGAAGAGGTCACAAAAGCTGGAAAAGTTCAAAGAGGGAGTAAAGAACATCACTTTCCTTACCTATGATGGAACCTTTGGAGCAAGTGATAAAGTGTTGGTTTTTATCCAACAACTTGATGCAGCTTGTGGAGATGAAGATTTCTTGGAATCTTCAAAATGTTCCTATGCATTTCCAAAAGTCAACCGTCAATGGTGAGCAAGCCAGCGTGCTCAAGGTGAAGCTTCAAAAGCATGGAAATCTCTAAGGATTGCTATTATGAAGCAATTTCTTGCAAGTGATGCCAAAGACAAAGTCCTCTTCACAAAATGACAAAGCTTGAAGATGGCCCTATATGAGTCTATTCAAACTCATTGTCTACAAGAAGATAGACTTTACAAAACAAAAGCAACAATTTTGTGATGGCCTATCTGAGGAGATGAGTGAGCATCTCAACTTGCAAAGACCTAAAACTATCTTGGCGGTCTACATCACACTATGGTTGCCTCAAAGATTTATTTCCAAAAAGGAAGTAAGAAGGGCTCCAAGCCAAAGGAACCAGCCGAGCTAAAGGGGAAGAACAATCCAGCACAAATTTCTCCCAAGGTTAATAACAACAACAATAAAGGAAAGGGAAAGGAAAAAGGATACAAAGGTTAAAACAAATTTTCACGTGAAGAAATTAGGATGGACTTTGGTAAAAATAGAACTCACCCTTGAGCTTTAAAGCTTCACCTTTGTGTGAACCCTTAGCACAGTGCTTTGGAGGTGCCACTAAGCTACTCCCAAAACTTGATAAATTTAGACCTGCCAAACTTAAACAATTTGTTGCTATTTAGAAATTCACCCTAAGGCTTCTTAGACTTCATACTTGATGTCTAATCAGTTTTCCTAGTGACTTAAACTTGGGAAAACTATTTTCTATTTTTAGACTCCTATAATTGCTCTAAGTCATTTCCTTTGTCCTGTACCTTTCATCAAGGCTTCTCAGGATATATTCCTCCTTCCTTGACTTGTATCTATGCCTAAGATAACTAAATAGAAATTACCCTTGCCCTTTTATGGCCTTATCCCCTTTTGGTCCCAAGCCTTTGACTGGGTTGGTCCATAAGCACTTAATCAATTTCACTTGGTCTCTTTTTATTTTTCTTGGATCTAATTTTCCAATTTGAGATGGAAAATCATTTTAGAAGGTTAGAAAATAAATTCATAGCTAGTCTTGTTACTTTGGGTAGAGGATCCCTTTTCACCCAGTGACATTCTTCCATAGTGGTGACTAACTCCACTTGGTGCTTGGAAGGCTAAGTTGTTGCAAGGATGTCTTTACTTAGCCATAATCATCTTTCATAGTAGATTAGCAATGTCTACTAGATGCTTGAGAGACTAAGCTTCTGCAAGCTTGATTCATGTATGCATTATTATGAACTTTTAAAAGAAATCTTAGAGTCAAAAAAAGAAAAATTTATTTATAAAACATACTTGATTCTTACCTTTGAGAGGAGTTGTAAGTATCAACAAGGTTTACATTATCCTTTAGTTGGATGACTTGCATCCACTTGCATCTTCAAAAAGAGAGTTCTTAAATTTGACAAGATATTATTGGAGAGTCTGACCACTTCTTAAAAATGTCATGTGGAAACACATCTTGAAACTGATTTAGGAAAATCGAGAATTCTAGCTCCTCTTTAGTTTCATTTTTAGCTTCATTAGAAACACATACATCTCTCTTAGACTCCTTTAAAAAAAAACCATTTTCATTACTTAGTCTAAAGTGTGAGTTTGTACAAGAGGTATAGCATTGCCCACACTATTTACATCAAGTGCAACATCCTTGCCTCTGTAGCAAAAGAGGACGTTTCTCTCAGAAAACTTCATAGTGGCATCCATGCAATCAAACAATGGTGTCCCTAGGGTAACATCTTCATACTTGAGTGGAGAGATAAAGAAGTCTTCTTTGTCGACATAGCATTGCACATGGAGCCTTAGCTTCCCAATCAATGGAGTGACTCGGGCCTCTTGCCCTTGTACCACATTTCACATCTTGAAGTCATGAAGTCCTAGCTTGGTAGCTAGCTCAATAGAAATGAAGTTGTGACAACAATGAGAAATACATCACCCTCGTGCTTGACATACAAAGTGCTTTCAGATGGAGTGTTACGAAAGCCTTGTCTAACCAAATGAGTGTCATCTTTCTCATACCAAGCACGGGTAGACTTATTCAACCCATACAAAGATTTCTTACATTTGCACACTTTATTTCCTTGTCCTTTCTCTGGACAAAATCGTAAGGCTGTGTTACATATACTTCCTCAAATATATCACCATTCAAGATAGAAGTAGCAATGTCTGATTGATGTATATTCATTCCATCCAAAATGAGCTACGAATGCACATAGAAAATGAATAGTAGTCATATAATAAGTGGGAGCAAAAGTCTCTTCTTTCATAGGCAATGCCTTTTTGTTGCGCATAGCCTTTTGCAACAAGTCTAGCCTTGCAGAGATCAATCTCACCATCCAGCTTATGTTTAAACTTGTAAACCCACTTCGTACCAATGGCCTTTTTGCCAAGAGGAAAATCACATAAATTCCTTATGTCATTCTCTATAAGTGCAACATATTGTGATTGCATGGAATCCATCCAATTTTTTGAATTCTATGCTTCATCAAAAGAAAGAGGTTCCTCCTCACATCACATAAAAGCATAACAATCTGACACATAAGATGCACGGTGAGGACCTGAACGAGTCTGACTTGACATAGGTGCATCCAATTTATTGTCATGCAAAGTATGGACTAGTCATTTTGGCATATCTTTAGCCTCCTCATTCTCAGTCCTTTCCATATCATGTACATCTGCATGCAAAGTATGGACCAATCATTTTGGCATACCTTTAGCCTCCTCATTCTCATCCCTTTCCTTATCAAGTACATCACGTACATCTGCATGCGTAATAGGCTTATCCGTAACATTTTCAAAAACCCTCATAGACTGTACATTTGGCTCATTGAAACTTACATTCAAGCTACCACTATTAAAAAGAGGCAATAAAGTTGCATAAATGTCCTATGAGCTTACATTACTATCTTTGGTACATGATAACAAAAGATGAATAGAATCTTCCACAATTACAACATCTCATAAAACCAAGATACATTTTGTTTGTGAGAGGTATCACCTGTAACTTTGCTTAGAGGACCAACAAAATTGTATTTGACAACCTTATCATCCAATTTTTCGTGCTACATTTGTGGCACCAAAGCATACGCTAAACAACCAAAAGCGCGCATGTGATGAATAGATGGCTTTTTATCATGCCATGCTTCATAAGGAGTCATAGAATGCAAGGCTTTGATAAGATACATGTTAAGTACATAAGTAGCTTATATGATAGCCTCAAGCCCAAAAAAATGTGGTAAAGCTTGACCCTTGACCATACATTATTCCATCTTTGTAAGCGACCTTTTTTTTCTTTCAACAACACCATTTTGCTGAGGTGTATATGGCATTGCTTATTAGTGTTTTATCCCACGACTAGCCAGAAATACATTGAGACATATACTCCCCCCTCAATCTGAATGAAGGGTGCCCATAGTACATGTAGAGACATTTTCAACCATAAATAGAAATTGCTTGAAATACATGAACACTTCAAACTTAGCTTTAAGTTGAGGGTGCCCATAGTACATGTAGAGGCATTTACAACCATAAATAGAATTTTCTTGAAATACATGAACACTGTGGACTTAGCTTTAAGTAGAAACACACATGCATGCATGGAGTAATCATCAATAAAAGTCACAAAATACAAGTTATTATCCAAGGATGGATTTTGAATAGGCCCACAAACATCACTATGCACAAGTTGCAACTTGCATGTAGACCTTACTAAACCATTAATTGGAAACTTTGAATGCTACATCCTACCCAAAATATAGTCTTTATGAACATGCTTAGAAGGTGCTTCAAGAGGCAACAAAGAAGCAACCATGTCAGATTTTTGTAAATGTAGCAAAATGGAAAAATTCAGATGCCTAAAACGTGCATGCCAAAGTTTGGCATCTGAAACAACCATCCACAATTGCATTTGCAAAATTCTGCCCACACTTTTTGTACAAAGTGAGCTTATATAGCCTAGGACACAAAATACCAGATGCAATAATTTCATCACCAAAACTGAGATCATGAACTGTACATTTTTCATCCACAAATTTGACAACAATAACCAAGTCTTGCAAGTAAAAATACAGACAAATGGGTTGATCGGATAAGAGGCATTATTGGCATAAGTCACTGTATTCCCATGAGGGGCAATCTCGAGAGAGGCAAACAAGTCACGATGTGAAAAATTGTGTTTTGTAGCACCATTATTAAAATATCAAACATGTGACTCTACAGAAACTGACATACGTGCATCATGGATAGAAGGATCCCAAGTACACTCTACACTAAATGTCCACTTTGCATCTACATCAACATCACAATATCCATTAACAAAAGATTCTATAATAGTTGCACTGGTAGTAGATCCAACCTCTTTCTTCTTGGCCTCTTTTGCGTTCAACTTAGGACATTGCTTTATCAAGTGATCATTAGCCTTGCAAGAATGGAAACACATCTTCTTGTTGCTTTTTTCACCAGAATTCCTAGATGAGTTGCTGCTAGTAGAAGCACTAGATACAGGTGATCTGCTACTCATTGAAGAACCATGAGAAGTGATTGCAATGTTATTACCACCTTTTCTTTGAGCAACAACAAAAGCATGTTCAATTATACACTGTTTATCACCGTTCTTTCTTGACGTGACTTGTGTAATAGCAATGTGCATAATACATAAAACTTGACAACTTCAGGGTTTCCTTGGGCCATAAGTCTCCAAGTACTCGCAAAAGTCTAATAAGAGTCTGACAACACATTAAGAACAATTTGCACAAGTGAATTGTTAGAAATAACTTCACCCTCGAAAAAGAGTTGCTCATTGATATCCTTGATACTAGTAAGAAAAGCTTCCATGTCATCTCCCTCTTGCATAATCTTCGACTCCAGTTCTTTATGCAACAATGCAATTTTAGCCTTATTCAACTTGCATAAAGGCTAGCTAGAGTAGCCCAAGCCAGTTTTACTGATTTTAGTGAGCGAATGTGAGGAGTAATAGTGCGCTTCACAGATAATGAAATCAACGCATAAGTGTGCGTATCTCTAAAAGACTCTTTAGCCGTAGGCAAAACAACTCTATCAGCAATAGACCTCCTAGAACTTGTAGCATCCTCAACAAAGTCTGTATCCACATAATGAGGACATACATCCATACCTTGCATAACATTTCAGACATTCTTTGAAACAAGAACATGCGTCATCATGTAAGCCCACATTGGGTAGTTATCCCAAATATTCTGGGTTCCATTTATTCGACCGAATAATGCAATTTATACTGAATAAATCTTCATTATTCATGTATTCTTGTACAATATGTGGTATTTTTGAACAATTTATAATGTATCGATCGATAGTCTTTCGATCGATACACTATCGATCCATACACCAGATCTATATTAAAAAAAAGTGCACGTGACTGTTTGATACGTTTTCGATCGATTTCGGTTGTGGAGCTCTCTAGTTGCTTCCAGCTCACACTCTCGAGCAGGTCATCTAGGTGTATTGGTGAGCATCTTTTCTCTTCACATTCTTGATTTTATAAAAAATAATTTAAATTTTATTTTCACATGATATATGTGTTTCTGATACGCCTTCGGGCCCTCTTAGTCACATAACAGTTTAAAATTTAGGATATAGAACTTACTATGGCTTGTCTCATTTTATATCTTACTTCCATAGTAATCTAATTTTTTATAGGAAACATTGACTCTTGTTTTGATATGCTTTGCAACACTCTTACTTGAGCCAATGTTTTAGGAATTTAGATAACATCGTACATTGTTTTGATATGCTTGTTAGCACTCATACTTTGTACGGGGTTTAGGAGACCATTAGATAGCACGTGCATTTGTTTGATATGTCTCACGACACTCTTACTTTGTACGATGCTTTAGGTAAAATAAGATTCAATGAAATGTGAGCTTACAAAAAATCATACTTCTTCTTGATCTGAGCTTTAGTTCTTACAACGGAAGAAGTTACTCCTAGACACGATCTGTGCGAATAATTTTTTTGTCTAGTGAGTTTTTAAGCTATACACTTTTCAATATACGTATTCATGGACCACATGATTCATAGATTTACATTGTAGATATGTATAATGAAAAAAGTGTAATCTTTAAACTACTCCCCGCGTCACGATCTTCGGTTCTTACAATGGGAGGAGTTTCTCTCAGATACAATTTGTGAAAAAAAACCATTATTTGATGAGCTACTAATTTTTATAGTGTGATCGTTCTCGACATTTGGATCGAACGTTTATCCTTTGCTCTTACAACGGGAATAAAACCCCTGTGTCTGGTGCTTAGGATTTGCTTATATTCTTACAATGAGAGGGATACACACTTAACACCACACTTTACGTTTAAAATAATGTGTATTTGTATGACTTCGTCACGTTCCTATTGATAACATCTCATACATGAGAGGTTTTTGATTTGAAAAATTATAACATATTTTTTATGATATAAAAAATCATAATTAACATCATGCATAATCGTGTGGACATTTTTGTGTATGTTAATCATAAATTACATTCATGTGGACCTGTGGTGTAGGGTTTAGGGTGATTGCTTCATGGTTGTGTTGCAAAGAATGACTAGAATGTGTTGCATTACATGTCACTTATACTGATGAGAAGTTATGATTTTTTTGTTTTTTTGTTTTAGCTTCTATGCACATCATGGGTACTATAAACAAGATACCAAAAGTTGAGCGCAAATATGTCGAAGAATTTGTATGCACTCATCTTTATGGATTACAAAGTGATCGCCTCCAGGAAGTCTTGCAAGAGTCCTCATACAATCCTTTTTGGATAAGTTATGTAGTGCTACATATGCAACACTAGTTGAAATTTTTTGTGGTGCTTCAGTGGAATTGGAGTTGATCTCTTTAGATAGTTGATTCTAGTGTTAGAATTTACAGCTACTGGTAAGTCGTCAATTCATTCACTGAAACTCGAATAGAAGATAGAAACTGAAGTGGAATAGTTGACTAAACTGAAATACTCTAGTGGGACGAGAAACAAATTGAATGACTGGAAAAGTGGTTCAAATTCAGATTCAGTGTTTATAATGAACGGGTACATTGTGTACTAACTGAAGCACAATCAACTACTTTAGTAATGATTACAGAGTAGAATTACAAGTGGAATGATTATATCTCAAGATCAGCTTGGGAAACTAAACCAAGAGACTAAGAGTGAAGAGTCAAAAGACAAGTAGCCCAATTACAATGTAGACCCCAAGAGTCAAAAGACCAACCCAATTACAATGTAACGGGTCCTATTTATAGCCTCTTGCAGTTACTGTGGTAACTATCGTGGTAATTACTGACTGATCTATCCTTCGGCTTCAGGAAACAGTTTTCGCCTATTGAGTCTGTCTTCGCCTTCTACATCCTTCCCTCCTTTCTTGAATTTTGGTATAACTCCAAAATTTCTGAAAAATCCACCGTCTGATTCTTCCTAGATGTTGAGGAACTTCTTCGCCCACTTCCTGAGTAGGCTGATGTTCCTTCTGGTATTGCTAGCTTTATGCCATACTTCATGCTTGTTGAGTGCTTGACACCCCTATAATTATAATTCCAAGGGTGCCCAGCCTGGAAATTCCAGCGCCCTACTAGAAAAATCCCCCGTCTGATTTTGAACCCTACTAAGAAAACCCACCATCTGATTCTGGAATGGATTACCCAGTATCCTTCCACTGAACCCGCTTTCTCTTGCCCTTCGCTCGTGTTGGTGTGTCAGAAGTCCCAGTGCGAGCATTGTCCTTCTAGATAAGTCTGTAAATGGCCTCCTGCTCAAGCTAATCCCGCCTTTCTGTAGTCATTTTCAATTCATAAGGCGTGAGAGAATGATAGGTTTTGGTGTCAAGATCATAGAGCGTGCGTTTGCCTTTTGTCAAACTAGTTCTGGCCAGTTTATGACAATACGAAGCTGTGTGGATCTAGGCTGATTTTTTTTAATCCTAGCTTCAAAAAGAATTTCAGCCATCTCTCTGTACTATGGTCCCAGGCTAGGTTTAGCCGTAAAATCCTTTTCAGGGACTTTAGAGGATTCCACAGTAAGTTGCAGCAACTGGTTTGTGATCTTGGTGAGACCTCTAAGCTAGATTTTCCATTGTGCCATACACAGCTTGATCCTCTCTAGCTCACCTTTTAATGCACCAAGATCATTTAATTGGAGAGCATCATTGAGTTTTCAGGTTTTGCATTCTACAATGGATCTCTCATACCAATCTTGAAGAGCATCAGTGATGTTATAATATGTGAGTCGATCCACTGGCTCTGGATGTTGAGGATACAATGCCGGAAAAAACATAGGTAACTCAGCTTCTCTAGTTGGTAAAGCATACAGGAGGACTCCAGAAAGGTTAGGGCAGCCTGGTTCTCCTGCGGCATCATCTTTCGAGTAACCTTAACCAGCTGAAAGAGTCTTCGGAGAGCAGTTGCTTGTTCCCCTACTGTCATCTGAGTTGGAGGCCCTTTACTATACTGGTAACCTGATCTTCAATAATAGTTGTTACCCTCTGATCCAGAACTCCTTTGGCAATTTGCATTTGTAGTAACACTTCTTTCAATTGATTTCTGACCTCCTTCATACATTGATATGTTGGCATGTTCCCCAACAAAAGCTCTAATTCAATACCTAGGGAATGACAGTTTGCAGAAGATTGTCTTTGCCAGTGTGGATTAACTAGTTTATTATCAGAGATTAGTACCCATTCAGATACTCTCTCTAGCACTTGAATTTTGCTAGGATGTTCTGGCAGTTGGCACACCACTTGGTCATGGAAAGCGGTTGATTTCCAATGTTGGACCATTTCTCTAGCACCAACATATAGTCGTTGAAATCGTTCAAGACAAAAAAGAAGAACATCACATCCTAGTTACAGGAGCTTGTTGATGTCTTAATCTCTTGTTCAGTGTGATGAGCTGTAATGAATGTCGCTCATACCCTTTCAGATCCTCAGTCATAGCCTTTCCTTTCCCCTTCAGATCCATGTTGTGCTGACTGGTGCACTGGTGAAGTTCCAGTGTTGCTGGGTTAATGATCCCCAGCCTGTTGATTTCCCGACGGTTGACCCCCATGCTGGTCTGGTTGGTCTGTATTGGGCTGATTTCCCCCTATGGCTCCTGCTCCACCAGCACCAGATCCTGGAGATGGAGATGGAGGAGAGTCGTCATCATCATACCTTTCTGTTGGTTCATCCTCCTTCTCTTCCTCCTCTGTTGCTTCATCATCATTCTCATCAAGGTTATTCTACTGCTCAATATAGTCCAGGATAGCCTGATTTTCCAAAGCACTATTGTATTCAGAAAGTTTATCCTGCAAATCACTCTGCATTGTTTCCATGAGTGCCCTCAAATTATCTATATTGAAGATAGCATTTCCCTCTGGATTCAGTATATCAGCCAAATTATTATAGATATATCTTTCAGTTAAAGTGGCTTTTAATGCAGTGTGGGTGGTCAGTAATGAGTTGAAATCAACTCTCTTCATTCGCAACATGGTTTCAAATCGATCAGTAGCTCTCTCAACCTCTTCCTTTTCTTCTTTTAGCACCCTCATCTCGGACTCCATCTTTGACAGTTTATTTTCTAATTTTTGAATGGTCCTGATTGATTGATTTTCGAGGACACTGTGCCACAGGGACTGTTCCCCTCTATCCTTCTCCAATTTTGCAACTTGCTTTTTAGTCTCCATCAGTTTAGCCTTTAACAGGGTCAATTTAGTATTAGGCACTGAGGCATCCAACATTTGTCCATTAGCATTAACAATGGTGTTCCAAGAAGACTGAATAAGTATTGAACAACCATCCTGCACGGTTTCTGGGTCACAGGCCTCTGGCTCATAAACTCACATGAGCCATACAGGGTAATGTAGTATCATCAAATTTATGCAAGAATAGGTGTCCTTTGAGAGGTTGAGTGTGCAGTTGTTGTAACTGATCCTTCTTGGTCAAATTCAAGGCTTGCTCACTGTAAGAGATGGAAACCTTACCACTTGGACTCGAAGATGCTGGTCTTTTTCCTTTATCAATATGAACCATCAGTTGCTCAACACTAGTTTGGCCTGACTGGTTATGTCCTGTACTCGGGGTCATTGATTGTTGCCTTGCTGGCTGGTTAGTTCCACCAGCGGTCCAGAGTGGAGACTGGTGGCTGGTCAGCTGCAATCTGCTCTATTGGAGTCTGTTTAGTTGCCACTGTTTTGGCCTAACTTTCTAGTTGTGTAAGAAAAGCATTGCTTTTGGCCAGTGTAATCCGTCATTTTTTAGAACTGCCAGCTTCCTCTTGCGTGCCCTTCCTCTTTGGTCTAGTGAGTGCTAACAGATTGTCTGGGGCTTCTTCATCTGATGATACTTCTACATTGTTAGTTACTGGAAAAGGTTTTTGGCTCCAAGCCATCCTTACCTGTTCATGAGCATTCGGAGAAGTTGCCCAATAAAGGAACTGCCAAACATACCAAGCTTTGAAAACAGTTTGGGACTTCAACTTAGCAGTCTGCTGAAGCACATTATGTGATAAAATCTAGCATAGATTTATTGGAACTGTAGTGTCCAATCTTTTTGCTAGTAACATAGCAAATAACTTTTTTGACACATAGGTTGGGTTGTTCTTGAGACTCGTAGCTTCAGCCACAAATTGGTAAGCCGTGAGAATGTCCAGACCTACTACAGGAACCCCTTGCCCACTGGCTTTGCATTTTTTTTTGGCAGCATCATCTTCTTTTAGAGTTGCACTAATCTGTTCAGTTGTTTCCACAAATGGATTTGGCTCATTCAACATCCTGAATGCAAAGGCAATATTTTTTGGTGTGACTGACACTTTCCTACCATAGACTATAGCACTTCCCTCTTCACCATTGAAGGAATCAAGGACCTGTCTAATGATAGTTGTGTCAAACTCAATTCTTGTGGCTTGTACCACCATATGCAAATCCCATAGTCGGAGTAATGCCTTGGCTGGCTCAGTAAACACATATTGTTGTATCTTACTGTGAGGAATAGGTGGAAAAGAGGCTTTTGCAAGAGCAATAAGGGCTTGGGTTTCCTCAATAGTTTCTTGCATCTTCTCTGACAGTTTCTTCCTACCCATACACTGTGAAGACGATGAAGTAGTATGAGAAGAAGAAGAAGACTTACTTGAATCTTCAAACCCGTATCGTGGTGTGGCTGGTAAAGATGAACAGCAATCAACAGCTTCTTCGGACGAAGAGGTTTGCGGTTGTAGTGATGAAACGTCATAGCTTGGCAATGGTGAATTGATAACAATGGCCAAACGTCGCACAGGGGATTTTCGTGGAAAAACACTTACTCTCCTTACTGTTATATGCGTTCACGCCATAAAAGATCCACTATTTACCATTCCTAGAGTCCTGTGCACCGCAAATGACATGGCATACATGCATTGGCTCATTCTGTCCTCAATTCTCACAGATGGTCCAACTGACCCTTTTTCCCATCCAAACTAATAGTGGCTTGGTCCTTTTACTGATTTTGGAACTGACATGGTTTTGTCATGCTGAAACTTTTCTGACCTTTTGATTGGCTCTGGAACTGGTTGTACATGAAAAAGATTTAAAATGGCTGCTTTTGGAATTTCCTGGTCATCAGTTCCCAAACTACCAATACCCTTATCTCTGGAAGTCTCTCTATCTTCTGAATAATAGAGCTTGATTTTGGCCCCATTATATACCATTGGCAACAATAATCCAGATAAATCCTTCAATCTTATTGTGCCATTGGAGAATACCCATTCAACTTCATATGGAGCTGCCTAAGCTATCTTTAAGTTTGGTTTCTTAGAGCCCAATTTTGATTGATATAGCAGAACTAAATCTCCTTTCTGAAACTCCCTGACTTTCATTCGTCTGTCATTCAAGTGTTTCCTTCTTTGATGAACAATCTCTTATTCCAGCATAGCCCTCTGCCTTAACTCATGAAACTGTGTTAACTCTTCCAGTCTCTGTTTCAGATTATGATTAAAATCCAACGCATACTCGACTGCCATCCTAAGACTAGGTATGACAAATTCCATGGGTACAACGGCTTCAGTACCATATACCATTCTGAATGGTGTCAATCCCGTAGTGACCTTATAAGTTGTTCTATATGCCCGTAGAGTAGTTTGAAGTTTCAAATCCCATTGATGTGGCTCCTTCTTCACAATCTTAGTGAGAATAGTCTTGACAGTCTTGTTGCTGGTTTCTACTTGCCCATTGCATCTAGAATAATATGGTGTTGATTTTCGATGCTTGATTGAAAACATACCCATGAGAATGTCCATAGTATCGTTTATAAAGTGTGTACCCTGGTTGGACACAATCTCCACAGGACATCCATATCGGCAGACAATATTCTCAGATAAAAACATAGCATTGGATTTTGTCGTGTTGTCGGGAAGAGCCTTAGCTTCTACCCACTTGGTCACATAACAAGTGGCCATCAATATATATCTATTCTTCCTGGGAGTAATTTTCTTGAATGGACCCATAATCTAGACGCCATTTCATAAAAACACCCAAGGACTGAACTGGTGTTAGAGGAGTCATATCTATTGCTGTGGGTCTGCCCATTCTTTGGCATATATCACAAGTTTTACAAAAGCTTCTGACATCAGATATTAAAGTCTGCCACCACAATCCAGCTTGCAAAATCTTCTTGAAAGTAATATCAGTACTGAAATGTCCCCCAGAATCCCCATTATGTGCCTCAGAAATAACCTGCATTCTACCCTCCATAGGTACATATCTGCGAAGAACCCCATCTACTCCCAATTTGTAAAGTGACCCGCCAATGATGGTGAACTTCAGACGTTTGATAATTAGAGCCTTTTTCTGTTTCTGAGTCCAGTTATCTGGAAATTCTCCCTTGGAAGTAATTGATATACATCATACAATTCTAGATCAATTGACTCATCAGTTGTTAAGTGAAATAATTATGCATCATCTCTTAAAGAAACCTCAGAATAGCCTTCCGTACTCTTGGACAGAAAATCAGCACCACAATGGTTTTTTCCGGGCTTATAAAAAATTCTGAATTTAAATTCCATTAGGAACATCGACATGTACATGAAAGATGACATCCCAATTTGGTTGTCGAAGAACTGGTTTGCTGATAATAAAATTCTTTAAATTCTGAAAACTCTCCTCACATTCAGTAGTCCAATTGAACTTGCTGGTCTTCTTGGTAAGTTCATACAAAGGTAACGCGAGGGAAGCAAACTTGTGCACAAATCTTCTATAAAAATTGATATATCCCAAGAAAGAACTTAACTCTGACACATTGCGAGGTGCCTTGGCTTGTTGGACACACTAGATCTTGTCACTGGCCATTTCTATACCATTCCTGAACACTACATGTACCAGTAGCTGTCCTTTCCAGACTAAGAAAACAGAGTTGAATGGGTTTAAACAGATCCGCTTTTCCCTACAATGCTGGAAAACCATTTCCAGAAAAAGTAAATGCTACTCTTCTGTTGAATATACAGTGAACTCATCCATAAATATGGCCAGAAATCGGTGAAGAAATTCACTGAATATTTCCATCATGCATCGCTAAAAAGTGGCCGGTGCATTGCAAAGACCAAATGGCATCACCAGATACATAAATGCTCCCCACTCAGTAATGAAAGTGGTTTTACTCCGATCCTCAAGAGCAATTTGTAATTGGTTATATCCACTATAACCATCCATAAAGCTATACATCTCATATCCTACAATTTCATCAACCAACATGTCTGTGAATGGTAATGGAAAAGGATCTTTAATTGTTTGAGCATTATGATTCCTGTAATCCACACACACTCTAAGCTTTCCATTTTTCTTGGGTACCATCACAATCGGGAACAACTAGTCACTACTGGCTACTTCAGTAATGAACCCAGCTTTTAGAAGATTATCAATCTCTTCCTTAACCTTCTTGTCGTAATTTGGATTCATTCGGTATCATTGTAGCCGTACTAGTCTGGCATCTGGTTTCAATGGTATTCGATGTTGACATACCTTTGGATCAACTCCTTTAAGATCAGTATGCTCCCATGCGAACACATCTTTATACTGCTGAAACATATGTCGTGCCTTCTCTTTCATCTTAGGATTCAGATGTTTATTGACCTTGATCAAATCTATGATTGTCCTCAAAACCTAAGTTTCATTCCTCTATTTCCTGATTGTCTGGAAGCAACCAATTAGGCCCTCTGCCTCTCCTTTTGGTTGACTCCTCAGCGTAATACCAAGACGGTCCCCTAAGCTTTGAACTGCTATTCTGATTCCCAGTTACTTCGTCAGAGTGTGCACTGGAACCTACTGATTCTTATGGTCTTCCGGTCAGCTGAACTGGCCGTTCTCCAGAGTTCTATTCAGTGAGCTGTTCTGGAAATTGCTTCTTTTGCTTGTAAGCATGATCTTTGTCCAGTAACACTGCGTTGAGATTTATCTCGATCAATGGAAAAATACCTATTTCTACTAGCATCCTTTCAATTTTCTTCACTTTATACTTCTAGCAAATCTCTTGAGGTCGTAACTCCTTTCTCCAGCTCCTAGTATTGTTTGTCTGAATCTGAATTCTGCTAGCATCTTGTATCGTCAGAGTCTGATTAGCATAGTCATGAACAGCCTGTGTTGTTCTCAACCATGGACACCCTAGTAGCATCCCATGCGCGTCTTGCACGTCTAATACTAGGAAGCTAGTTTTGAACTTTTCTTTGCCCACTCTTATCTGCATACTCTCTACCATTCCAGTTGCTTGCACTACTCGATGGTCTGCCATTCAAACTTTGAAAGGTGCTGGTTTCAGATTTGTAATTCCCATTCTTTGATGAAGATGTTTGATGCTTCTCTTTTAATCTTCTCCAAAGACTTGTTAACTTGTAGATTTTTGTGAAACAAATTTATTTTTACACTAGCACCATAGTGCTATTCTCTATATAGAGAGAGTTCCCAAAGATAGAGCAAAGGTAAATACAAATATAAGAAGATGTGTTGGATATTAGAGGTGGTCAAGGATTTTTTTTTCTTTTTGAACAATAATCAAGCTCTTCAAAGCCCAAACATCAACAAACCTCTCTCTCTCTCTCTCTCTCTCTCTCTCTCTCTCTCTCTCTCTCTCTCTCTCTCTCTCTCTAAAGAATTAATTTTTTTTGCATCTAGCACAACCCAATTTATTTGCAATGTATGATTTATATTTCATTATATATTGGTACAGCCTTATAGTTGTGCTATTGTAAGGAGCCAAACATTGTCCTTAGAGAACCTCCAAGTTATAGACACCTCCATTGGCACCATGGGAGAAAAGGGAAATGAGAGGTTTAACGATGATGGATTTCACACTTAGAAGACAAGGCTTAAGAGTTACTTAACAAAAAGGGCCTATGGATAATAGTAAAGACTCCCATTAGTGATCCCCCTTCTAATGAGGGTGCACAAACACGTACCGTAGGTGCAAAAAATCTAACCAAAGACGAAAAGCTTCAAGGATCATCATCATATGTTGCATAACAACTATGTGCATTTCATAGATGAATGTGAGCAATACTCAACATCTTAAGAGGTTCTTGAAAAGAATATTGGGGCTAGGAGAAAGAAGAGTAAAGTGGGCCTTTAAAAAAACTATACCCCAGGATGTTTACTCCCGCTCCTCCATCAAGTATGACACCAGACAATGGCTCCCACTGTTTCCTCACCTTATAATCTACCTGGATCACCGGCACTTCATCATCTCTGACCGCAGCCAAGTCAATTGTTCTGGCTTCTGCCTCCACCTTCCTTCGTTGTCTGATGAATTTCACTGCTTCATGCGAAGTTTTTCTAATATCTTCCAGCTCAATTGTGAGTTTCTGAATTCTGTCACAAATTTTGACATGAATTTCCTCTCTTTCTTCTTCAGAATCACTGTCAGAACTAGAAGAATCAACAATATTTACACATGCCATTCTTCTGCTTTGATTGCACCTGTTTCTGATTTACCCTCCCCTAATTCTTCCCTCTGTTCCTAAACTGCAGCCAACATGGTCTCAAAAATCCCAGATCCTGATTGATCTGGTTGTGCTTTCTTAGAAGACTAGGTTGGTATCCTCTGAATGACCTGGACATCAGAACTTTCTGGCTCTTCTGGCAATTTCTTGGCTAAATCTTCTATAATTTTAGCTGCCAGTTCTCTCTGCACCTGCCATTCGTCAACTACCTTTTCTTTGCCCTTAGCCTTCCACACCTCTCTCTGCTGAGCCCATTTGCTACTTTCACGACTAACTGGTTTTGTTGATTCCTCTGAAATTTCTTCGATCACCACCCCTTTACTACCTGTTACCGCTCTTACAGGAACTGGTTTCGGAACCTTCGCCTCAGTAGCCACAGAAACAGGTGTTTCTGGACACTGAGCCGCGAAATGTCCATACTTACCACAAGTATAACAATTCAAACTTCAACCTTGGAAATTACCACGACCCCGGCCCCGACCAGTACTCCCTTGGTACCCACCGCACTCCGTATCAGTACCATTGATACCTGATTTCTCTGCTTGTGGTACACTGGTAGTCTCCACTCTTACTAGTTCAGCATTGTTAAATGCCACCGAAGACATATCTTTTCCCTTTTTGAAATGATGAATGTGAATACCACAGTTGTTCCAGAGATGGCCATAAGCTCTGCAGTAAGTACACTGTGGGCATTCATTGGAAACATGATCTTTGGATTTACGCTTTGAACACCAGGTTTCCATTCTTCTTACTAGTTGTTTGGTGTGACTGATTTCAGCAATCTGCCAGGCCATCTCATCAATCTTCCTAGACCAAGACCTATTCTTAGTCTTGTCTTCCGAGCTACTTTCAGAACTACTGGAGGTCTCACTGGAATCGGAATTCTCAGTAGAAGTAGTGCTACTACTATTGGACCTCCTCTCCTTATGATTCCTTTCCTTCTTAGCCTACTGTTCCAGCTTCAAGGCCCACTGCACCAAATCATAAAATTTCTTTGTTGGTGCAGGCACCTCCTGTTCCCTAAGCTTCTTGCTACGGAAACCATTTAAAAACCATGCTTGCAACCTCTTCTCTAATGGTGGTTCCTGCAGTTGCCTAGTCAGCTCCTTGATTTTCTCAACATAACTTCTGACTGATAATTTTCTTTGCTTTATTTTATCCAATTCACAGAGGATATCCTCATCTTATCTGAATATTCCAGTCGGAACGCTTTGAGCAGTTTGTTATACAATCTGAGTTGGCAGGCTAGGTAATGGTAGTACCATTTCCTAGTTGCCTCCTTTGATGTTTGAGGAAAGTTTTCCCCCCAGTCATCTTCATCAATGTTTTCCAACTCAGCATACTGTTCAAAGGCTTGGATATAAACATCAAAGTCATCTCTCTTTCCTCCTTTGAACATTAGAAAAGAAATTATTAAATGAAGAGGTGTAATCATGTCGATCAGCATCGTTTCTGCTTCTTCTCACCTTAGGAACCTGACTCCTTCTGGAACGTTTCTTATAATGGTATGTGTCTGCATCCCAATCAATTTCTTCCTCTGTCTCAGTTTTTGCCTTCTTCTTGGCTTTTCTATTGGAACTATGGCGACTACCTTTACTGCCTCTGGCTCCTTCATCCCCCTGTGTGGTTCGAGAACTCCTGGCCTTGAGTTCGGCCCTCTCAGCCCTTCTTCTTGTGGATTAACTGGAGTGTTGAGAGTCGCTAACCTCCTCAGCGTGATTGTGCTCCTCTTGAGCCTAAGTCTCAGTCACCGGTTCATTCTTAGGATCAGAATCTCTTTTTGACTCCTCAGGAATAGGGTCAACGCGGTAGGATGGTTTACGACCACGGGTGGATTTGGGTCCCATAACTTGAGCTAAAAATTCAAACTGGGAGAAGAGTCTTCTGGTCAATGAGCAACAGCTTTAGCCACCGTTGTCGTGCAGCTCCGCTCCCATGCAAAGAAAGATGCCAGAAAAATGCACATCAAGTTTGTTTGACGCTTATATGTTTAATGAACAGAGATTAAGGCCTGGTAACAGGCCAAGTTCAATGTTGAATGTATGTCAAATGCGGTAAAAAGGGCCAACAGATGCCTTAATGATGCCAAATATGAGTATTCTTGAAGTGAGCACAGATGGAAGATTATGATCTAGAACTACAGTGCTTGAAGTGCTCTACGGGTCTGTCTTTATGGCTCGTCCGATTGGAGCTACGGTGAAGAAGTTATGGCAGTTCGAAGTTTGAGACGATTGTAGATCCGTACCGGATTGAGAAACTGCAGTTGAGGTAACAGAGATGAAATGAATGCACGGGCCTGAGGTGCTCACTTTATATTGGCCGATTAAGATACACCGGGGGCCGGCTCCATACCAGTCCAGTCCGCTCGGTCGGTGTCTCAGTTGGGAGTTGTGTCTATTGTCTAGAGTTTGGGATGCGGGAGAAGTAGTAGCTTCTCATGCCTGGGATGTCATTTTATGCAGTGCTTGGCCGGCAGTGGTCGTAATTGGCAATACTCAGCTGACAAGAAAGAAAATCTGACACCTTTTATTGGATGTGATGGAAAGGCTTTACTTCAATGCAATCACCTATACTTGCATCTTAAAGGTATGCAGGATTATACGAGAGGTTGATACGGGCATCGAAGTTCAAGATGATAAGGTTAGACAAGGACTGTGGGGGAAAGATGTTGTGCTTGGCATTGCTTTGCTCAGTGTGTATGCCTAATGTTGTGCCCGTTAAGAGGCGATTTGATTAATGTTACCGCCACGGGCCATTAACCCAAAGGGTTGCCCAAGGGGGTAGGACCAATGTGCCCACCTAATGTGGCCGCCCAGTGGAGCTCGGCCGATATGTATGCCAAATGTGATGCCCTTCATAGGACCGCCCAAAGAGCCCGCCCAAGTCAAGCTACCTTGGCCTCCCAAAGGAAAGGTGGCCCAAAACCCTTAAGGGGTATTTGTTTTTATGTGTGAACAAGGAAGAAAGAAAGAAAGCACAGCGTGAAGGCCAGGGGCGACGAGCAGGCAGCGTGAGGGAGGAAGAGAGATGCGCAGGCTGCGGGGGTGCTCCAATGAGCGCGCTGGAGAGACGAGAGTTGCTCAGCTAGCATGTGCTATGCCGTTTGGAGCCACTCGAGGCGCATTTCGCGCAGGTCAAATGTTGCCACTACCACGTCTTCAAAGGAAGTTCCTGCGCCACGTCAGTAGCGCTCGGCGCCACTGCCTAGGGACGGCACGCTATTATGAGAGGGAGGGAGCTGCTTCTTTTTGCATGTGTGTTGGGAAGAAAACGAGCAAGGAAGAAAAAGAGGCAAGCAAGGCTCTCTCTCTCGATCTCCGGCTCAAGCAAGGCAAGGCGAGGCGAGGAGGTAATCAAGGCGTGCTCTCTCTCTCTCTCTCTCTCTCTCTCTCTCTCTCTCTCTCTCTCTCTCTCTCTCTCTCTCTCTCTCTCTCTCTCTCTCTCTCTCTCTCTCTCTCTCTCTCTCTCTCTCTCTCTCTCTCTCTCTCTCTCTCTCTCTCTCTCTCTCTCTCTCTCTCGCTTGCACAAAATCAAAGAGGTGCTCTCGGATTGTGCTCAGCAAAGCAAAGGAAAGGAAAGGAAGGGAGACGAGGAAAGTGGGGGAAGCATGCAAGGAGGAAGGTGTGCTCTCTCTCTCTCTCTCTCGGGCTTGCACAATCTAGTGCTTTCGGCTCGTCCTCGGCACGCAAGCAAGGGCTAGTTCTCTCTCTCGTATTGAAGGGCGAGGAAAATCTTGGCGAGGAGGAGTTCTCCCTCTCTCTCACTCACCAATTCAAGGCGAGCTCTCTCTCCCTATCTCTCGATCTTCTGCTCAATCAAGGAGAGAGCAAACAAGGCTCGTAAGCAGTCTTTGAGAAAGAAAGCCAAGCTTCAGCATAGCAAGCAGTACAAGTTTTGAGAGCTCGGGGTAAGCCGACCGTGAAGGGAAATTGGAAAGTCTAGTGCTAAAGAAAAGCCAAGATAGTGTTAGAAGACAAGTCAATCAAATGGAACCGACACATTAGGATTTTGTTCATCGTGGCAAGCAACTTAAACTAATTGTTTTTTGTTCTTTTAATGAGTCGCGGAGCCGTTAATGGCCCGGAGTATTCTGTAAGGGGAGTTTAAGCTCCTAAATCGTCATTAGTATCAATTAACGGTGTCGTTGACGACACTTCTTCATAAATGTGCATCAAATTCGCCGATGTTATCGGTTTGAGAGCAAGTTTTGTGCGTCGTTAGCATTACCAAGTGATTAAAAGCTGTTGTATTGTTCGGTGCGGCAAATTTTCGCTCTCAATTTTTCCACAGCCAGCAACCCGGCGCTGACCTGGCTCAAGTTTCTAACACTTATCCCTCGACACCTGGTGAACTCGATGTGAAACCCGAGCCGGGGTGGGAAAATTGTTGAAGCCTATGTCTACACCACAAGAGGCACCCATGCAGCAGATGATGCAGCAGTTTGGCATACATGCAACAGCAACAACAGGCTGCCTAGCAGCAACATAATTTACAAGAGCGGATTCGTAAAGCTCGTCAAAATGTTACGAAAAAGTTGCAACGGTTTGAGGGCCAGGATATTTCAAAATTTTGCAATTTGTATGAGCAGTCTATGGAAGATAATGGTATTGAAGACCAGGATTCAGTGGAAGGATTTCATCTGATTGCAGTGTCGGAACTTAGGGCCTGGATTAAAGAAATTCAAGCGGCTCAAGGGCCGAACTAGCAGGATTTTAAGAAGGCGCTGCAAGAGGAATATTTTCTGGAGGATTCTCAATGGGTGACCAGACAGAGTTTTACAAAGTGGGTGTAGAAGAAGGGTAAAAATTTATCTGCACGAGAACTGTTGCGAGAGTTTGAAAAGAAGTTTGATCAGTTATCGTCAGCAGAACAACGTTCCTTGAGGAATCAAAAGGTGGAATTGTTTATTCAAGCTGCTGATCCGCGACTTCAAAATAATTTGGTGCAATTATTGGAGGACCCGGTAGGAGAACTGGGGTTGACATCAGATTGGAAAATAGTCTGTGAAGCAGTGAACATGATTGTAAAACGACAGAAGCGAGTTGATAAGCAAATCGTGAGTGAGGTACTAGATGATGATGAAGAAGAGACTAAAGAGAAGCCGCCCTGTGCAGTACCCAAAGTGGAGGGCAATGTTCTTGATGATCTGGTTAAAGGTATTCAAGAACTAAATTTGAATTTCAAAACTGTTAAATTTGAAGGGTTAGCTGCAAAGGCGTCTACTTCCGAACCTAAGCAGCAGCAACCACCACGTAAAAATTGGGATCGATGCATGTGGTGCGATAGTGAAGACCACAGGTATGTGAGAGAGTGTAATGAGTTTGATGAGGCTTATAAGAAGAATGTGGTCTTCTGGAAAGACAAGAAGATTCATCTCAGGTCTACAGGGGAAATGCTCCGCTTAAACTTTGGCAGAGGCGGAATGAAGAAGATAGTGGAGGAAATACAACATAATGTTGCCCTTGTGGAAGCAGCTACATATGGGCTGCAAGTTTGTGGTAAGGAAGATGATGATGGTACAGGTACAAAGGGCTAGTTGTGGCCATACGCTTTAAAGACAGCAGAAGCAGGTAAGGTAACATATGGGAAGTTACGCCAGGTGGGTAATTCAATTCGAGAAATTACTGGGTGGACCGATCCAATGGATTCTTTTTCGGTATATGCTTATATTGCTAAAGCTCAAGCCAATGAAGCTATGGTGGAAGAGAAGTGGAAAAGAGATGAAGAGGTGCTGGGACGTCAAAAAGGCAGACGAGATCTAGTAATAAGAAAGAAGAAGGGCCAGTTCCTAAACCTGCTCCGGAGGTGGTTATGGAAGAAGCTCCGAAGGACAAGAAGTAAGGTAAGCCTAAAGGGCCCTCGTATAAACTCAAGTCTGATATTGAACTGGCTACAGATTTGAAGAAAGTTTTTGAAGAACATATCTTAAATAGTAAAGTGGAGCTCACCTTGGGGGATATTCTTGGAATTGCGAAGCGTGAGTTCCATGAAGAGATCATCGACATTATTAAAAGGAAGCGGCAAGTACCGAGTGATCAAGAGTCAGATCCAGTTAAAAGCCAAGTGGTTCGTCACATTGAAGCAATTCTGGAAGATTATGAAGAGTATTTAGCAGATCTTGAAGAAGAAGAGCCAAAGCCTGTAGTGGTTTCAAGCCCGATTGTACCCGAGGTAAGAAATATGCATTTTAATGACGGTGAAGATAAAGAAGTTATACCCAAGAGTCACTTTTCGAGGACTCATTGGGCAAGAGCAACGACAGAAACAGTGGTAAAGCTTAGAGACATTGAGGAGCCGGTCTTAGCCCTCATAGACCATGGTTCGGAAATTAATCTTATGGCAAAGAATTTGCACCAAAAAGGGAAGTGGCCTATTGATGTAGATCACGGGTGGCGAATTCGAGCTGCCAACATGCTTCCTGGAGATCTTTATGGTGCATGCGCAAATGTTAAGGTAACTATTGGGGATGTCTGTGATGAGCAGAACTTTTTTATATAGGAGCATTCCTCCTACCCATTGATTCTGGGACAGCCCTACATTACGGCTGTGCGAATGGAAACTAAGGTACTGGATGATGGCTCGGCCTATGCCAGGGTTCGAAGCCGAGATGGTAAGAAAGCGGTTCAATTTCTAACTGTATGTGTTGATCATGCTAGAAACAAAGACAGTTTACGTGATCGTCCAATGCCAAAGATACGCAAGGAGTTTAAAGAACAAAGATTTGCTCAGGATTTTCTTGGGGTGCCACTATAAAGCGGGACTATGGTGGTGCAAGTGAGGAGAAGTTCTCACAAAGAGAAACCTTCTCTTCAGGATTTTTGGGGTTGACATCCGAGGGTTCAGTATCTTACAGGAAATTTAATGATTTAACTAAGTGGGAGAAACAATATATTTCAAGCATTCAAAGTGACTTGTAGGGATGCATGTGATGTGCTAGAACCGGATGATGTGATTTCAGGAATCTTCGAAGAGATCTCTTATGTTGATACTATGTCAGAGCTTGAGGATATCAAGCAGAACAGGTCAGAAAGTGGAACTGAAGTTGTTAAAGTGCACTCAATGGACATGTACAAAGAGTTGGACATATACGAGGCACTTATGCATATGGAGGATGACTTGGATAAAGAAGTTGAAGCACAGGTAGAGACGAAGTACAAGACAATTGCAAAGAAAGTGAGACCTGTGGCTACACCTCTACCAGAGGGAAGTGATGAAGTAATTAAAGAAGCTTCTCGACAGCCTATGCTTAGAAATCCTAAGAACATTGGGCACAAATTCCACTAAAGATACATTGCAGCAGCTAAAGGTGGGAGAATATGGTTTTCTCAACGAAGAGGAAATCAAGTGTTTTCAAGGTATGCTCGAAAAACATGGTAAAGCTTTTGCCTTTGAGCCAAGTGAGATTGGGTGTGTGGATCCAAGTGTTGTTGCACCTATGGTTATATTCACTGTTCCTCACATGCCATGGAGCTTACGTCCTATTCTAGTACCTAAAGCTCACTTGCCAAAGCTTATCAATTTGCTTAATGAGAAGATACAAATGGGAATCTTGGAACCATCATGTGCACCATACTCTAACCGATGGTTTACTGTTTCGAAGAAAAATGGTACTTTAAGGTTCATACAAGATATGCAGCCTGTTAACAAGGTAACAATCCGCAATGTGGGTACCGGCCTAATTGTGGATGAATTTGCTGAGGCTTTTGCAGGTAGGTCAATTTACTCTATGGGTGATCTTTATTCTGGATATGATCAATTTCAGTTAGCTTTGGAGAGCAAGGATCTTAATTACTACGATGCGTACACCTCTCGGATCGGTAAGGATGTGCACTCTGCCAACAGGGTGCTACTAATTCTGTAGCTCATATGATGAACGGCATGAATAAGGTATTAAGGGACTTTATCCCACATGTTACTATGCCTTTCATTGATGATCTATCGATTAAGGGCTGTGAGGAAGGCTCAAAAGATGAGGTAAAAGATCAGAGGGGGTGCCGACAGTTTGTTGCTCAACATATTGCTGACTGTGATGCTATTTTATCCAGGCTTGAAGAAGTTAACTTAACACTTTCAAGGCAAAAATCAACTTTTGGTGCCAAAGAGGTTCTAATTGTGGGGCATATGTGTAGTCCAGAAGGTAGAAAGCCAAGTCCGGCTAAAGTTGAAGCTATTCAAAAGATGAAGGAAACATGATCTTCGGTTACTGAAGTTCGTCGGTTTCTGGGTGCATGTGTATTCTATCTTATTTGGCTACCACATTTTGCTTATGTTGTAGAAGTGCTTTATCAACTGTTGAGAAAAGGTAAAAGATTTTTTTGGGAAGAAGTTCATACACAGGCTATAAGAAAATTAAAGAAGATGCTTCTTGAGGCTCTGACCTTGAGGAAAGTCTACTACAAATGCCGAAGGCCAGTAATCTTAACATTTGACACTAGCCCGACAGGTATTGGGTGGGCTATAGGTCAAGATGATGAGGAAGGGAATAGGTATGCGGTTCGATTTGAAGCAAAAGTGCTCAATGTTTGCCAAAGAGGCTACCCACAGGTTAAGAGAGAACTTTGGGGCGTTGCTACTGCTCTAAGGTCTGATAAAGAATACTTTATTGGAGCTTCAGTCGTGGTAAGACAGATTGCTTGCCACTGATAGGGATGATTGCAAATTGCTCTACTCCGGATATTGCTATGCTACGATGGATAGCCTATATTAAATCTCTTAATCGTGAATTTTGTCATATTGCAGGTAGAGATAATCCTGTTTTTGCAGATTTGAAGATGAAGAAGAGATGTTGACCACAAGTGATGATGTTGGCTTGAAGTTCTATACGTCTTCTTATCTGCATGCAAATTGTGGAAATATTGCTCTTACTTTTGAGGCATTTTTTGAAGAGTTTTATGATGGAGAATGGCTTTTGATTGGTCGCTACCTTAGCACTCTTACTAAGCATGAAGGGTGGACGGATCAAGAGTACAAAAAGATCAGGAAGAAAGCTTACGGCTATTTTCTGAAGGATGGGCATTTATGGAAGCAGCCAAAACGCTCTAAAGGAGTACCGCAGCGGGTTGTTTGTGGTAAAGTGACTCAACAACAGGTTATCAAAGAGTTTCATGAAAGTTTATGGGCTGGGCAACACTGGACATAGAGGGGTCTGGGCAACTTTTGTCAAGATTAAGGATCGTTACTGGTGGAAAGGTATGTATAAAGATGTGGCTCAGTTTGTGGAGACATGCCTAACATGCCAACAGTATTCTAATGTACGACATCGAGATGGATTGCATCCCACCTATCCACTGGATATGCACTACAAGTGGGTGGTGGACCTGATTACCATGCCAGTAGGTGTCTGGAAGATGCTAGAGAGGATCTTACTAATCAGGTGGAAGGCAGAGCTTTGCGTACCAAAGCTACCAGTTCCATATTGTTCTTGCTAGAGAGGATCTTACTAATCATGTGGAAGGCAGAGCTTTGCGTACCAAAGCTACCAGTTCCATATGCAAGTTCTTGCTTGAGGATGTTATTTCCAGGTATGGATGTGTTGGTAGAATTACTGCTGATAGAGGGGAGCTGGATGCAGATGAAGCTCGGGATTTTTTTGCTCGCTTGGGCATTAAATTGGCTCTCACTACAGCATACAATCCAGAAGGTAATGGTAAAAGTGAAAGAGGGCATCCACCTATTTTTAAAGCTTTAGCAAAGGCATGCCAAGGACATATTGGTGATTGGCCTAAACTCCTACCATTTGCTTTATGGGCTGATCGAACTACACATAGTTTTGTTACGGGCTTTATGTCATTTGAGCTAAGGTACGGGCAAAAACCCATTATGCCTACATAGGAAGCGGTTATCTCTTGGACCGTAATGCCATGGGAAGAAGGTATGTCTACAGAAGACTTGCTTGCGTTATGCATTCGCCAACTTGAGAGACGTCAGGAAGATATTGAACAGGTTAAAGTAATGCTTAAGGAAGCAAGGTTGAAGAACAAAGCAGCGTTTGATAGTAAGCACAGAGACTACAACCTCGTGCTATTAAAGATGGAGATTGGGTCCTTGTATATGACAGTGGCCTGGAGAACCAGTACACTACTATGCGAAAGATGGTTAAACGATGGTTTGGACCATATGTTGTACTTCATGTTTATGATAATGCGACCTACAAGTTATGCGAGCTTGATGGCACTGAGCTCAAGGTGCCTATTGCAGGGAAAAGAGTTAAGTTGTTTAAGCAACAAGATGGTGAGATTAATATTGGAGACTTCAACACAGATCAACCTCCTCAAGACAATGCTATGTATGCATCAGACGATGAGTCTGATGATGCTCTTGAAGATGCTTTATAAATACGGTTGGCACAGACCGGAGGCAATGCAGGTTTAGAGGGAGTGGATGTCGTGCAGCTCCTCTCCCATGCAAAGAAAGATGCCAGAAAAATGCACATCAAGTTTGTTTGACGCTTATATGTTTAATGAACAGAGATTAAGGCCTGGTAACAGGCCAAGTTCAATGTTGAATGTATGTCAAATGCGGTAAAAAGGGCCAACAGATGCCTTAATGATGCCAAAAATGAGTATGCTTGAAGTGAGCACAGATGGAAGATTATGATCTAGAACTGCAGTAATTGAAGTGCTCTACCGGCCTGTCTTTACGGCTCGTCGATTGGAGCTACGGTGAAGAAGTTATGGCAGTTCAAAGTTTGAGACGATTGCAGATCCGTACCGGATTGAGAAACTGCAGTTGAGGTAACAAAGATGAAATGAATGCACAGGCTTGAGGTGCTCACTTTGTGGAGCGCGTCGGTCTTTTCAGATTAGTGATTGGAGTCCCGGTCACCAAGATATTGGCCGATTAAGATACACGGGGGCCGGATCCATACCAGTCCAGTCGGCTCGGTCGGTGTCTCAGCTGGGAGTTGTGTCTATTGTCTAGAGTTTGGGATGCGGGAGAAAGTAGTAGATTCTCATACCCGGGATGTCATTTTATGCAGTGCTTGGCCGGTAGTGGTCGTAATTGGCAATACCCGGATGACAAGAAAGAAACTCTGACACCTTTTATCGGATGTGATGGGAAGGCTTTACTTCAATGCAATCACCTATACTTGCATCTCAAAGGTATGCAGGATTATACGAGAGGTTGATACGGGCATCGAAGTTCAAGATGATAAGGTTAGACAAGGACTGTGGGGTAAAGATGTTCTGCTTGGCATTGCTTTGCTCAGTGTGTATGCCTAATGTTGTGCCCATTAAGAGGTGATTTGATTAATGTTACCGCCACGGGCCATTAACCCAAAGGGTTGCCCAAGGGGGTAGGACCAATGTGCCCACCTAATGTGGCCACCCAGTGGAGCTTGGCCCATATGTATGCCAAATGTGATGCCCTTCATAGGGCCGCCCAAAGAGCCCGCCCAAGTCAAGCTACCTTGGCCGCCCAAAGGCAAGGTGGCCCAAAACCCTTAAGGGGTATTTGTTTTCATGTGTGAACAAGGAAGAAAGAAAGAAAGAAAAGCGTGAAGGCCAGGGGCGATGAGCAGGCAGCGTGAGGGAGGAAGAGAGATGTGCAGGCTGCGGGGGTGCTCCAATGAGCGAGCTGGAGAGACGAGAGTTTCTCAGCTAGCATGGGCGATGCCGTTTGGAGCCACTCGTGGCGCATTTCATGCAGGTCAAATGTCGCCATTGCCACATCATCAAAGGAAGTTCCTGCGCCACTGCCTAGGGACGGCACCCTATTATTAGAGGGGGGGAGCTGCTTCTTTTGCATGTGTGTTGGGAAGAAAACGACCAAGGAAGAAAAAGAGGCAAGCAAGGCTCTCTCTCTCTATCTCCGGCTCAAGTAAGGCGAGGCGAGGAGGTAATCAAGGCGTGCTATCTCTCTCTCTCTCTCTCTCTCTCTCTCTCTCTCTCTCTCTCTCTCTCTCTCTCTCTCTCTCTCTCTCTCTCTCTCTCTCTCTCTCTCTCTCTCTCTCTCTCTCTCTCTCTCTCTCTCTCTCTCTCTCGCTTGCACAAAATCAAAGAGGTGCTCTCGGCTTGTGCTCAGCAAAGCAAAGCAAAGGAAAGGAATGGAGACGAGGAAAGTGGGGGAAGCGTGCAAGGAGGAAGGTGTGCTCTCTCTCTCAGGCTTGCACAATCTGGTGCTTTCGGCTCGTCCTCAGTACACAAGTAAGGGCTAGTTCTCTCTCTCGTATTGAAGGGCGAGGAAATCTTGGCGAGAAGGAGTTCTCCCTCTCTCTCACTCACCAATTCAAGGCGAGCTCTCTCTCCCTCTCTCTCAATCTCCGGCTCAAGCAAGGAGAGGGCAAACAAGGCTCGTAAGCAGTCTTTGAGAAAGAAAGCCAAGCTTCGGCATAGCAAGCAGGACAAGTTTTGAGAGCTCAGGGTAAGCCAATCGTGAAGGGAAATTGGAAAGTCTAGTGCTAAAGAAAAGCCAAGATAGTGTTAGAAGACAAGTCAATCAAATGGAACTGGCACATTAGGATTTTGTTCGTCGGGCGGCAGGCAACTTAAATTAATTGTTTTTTGTTTTTTTTATGAGTCGCGGAGCCGTTAACGCCCCAGAGTATTCTGTAAGGGGAGTTTAAGCTCCTAAATCATCATTAGTATCAATTAACGGTGTCGTTGACGACACTTCTTCATAATGTGCATCAAATTCGTCGATGTTACCGATTTCCGAGCAAGTTTTGTGCGTCGTTAGCATTACCAAGTGATTAAAAGCTGTTGTATTGTGCCGTGCGACAAATTTTTGCTCTCAATTTTCCCACAGCCAACAGCCTGGCGCTGACTTGGCTCAAGTTTCGAACGCTTATCCCTCTACACCGTGATCGCCAAAATGGAATTGGAGCTAATCTCTTTAGATAGCTGATTCAAGTGTTAGAATTTACAGCTACTAGTAAGTCGTCAGTTCATTCAGTGAAACTCGAATAGAACATAGAAACTGAACTGGAATAGTTGACTGAGCTGGAATACTCTACCGGGACGAGAAACAGATTGAATGACTGGAAAAATGGTTCAGATTCAGATTCAATGTTTATAATGAATGAGTACATAGTGTATTGACTGAAGCACAATCGACCACTGTAGTAATGATTACAGAGTAGAATTACAAGTGTTTATAATGAACGAGTACATGGTGTACTGACTGAAGCACAATCGACTACTGTAGTAATGATTACAAAGTAGAATTACAAGTGGAATGATTGTAGCTCAAGATTAGCTTGGGAAACTAAACCAAGAGACTAAGAGTGAAGAGTCAAAAGACAAGTAGCCCAATTACAATGTAGACCCCAAGAGTCAAAAGACCAACCCAATTACAATGTAATGGGTCCTATTTATAGCCTCTCACAGTTATTGTGGTAACTGCCGTGGTGATTACTGACTGATCTATCCTTCGGCTCTAGGAAACAGTTTTTGCCTATTGAGATTGTCTTTGCCTTCTACATTCAGCTAGGATTGAAGTCCTTACAAGTGGTCAGTTGGGCCATGGCGTGAGTCGAATCATAGGGCAAGTTTTCAGAGTTCCAGAAACCCTTGACAAGCAAATTAAAGGGAAGTCTGGCTTCATGGACCGCATGAAGGAAGTAGAGGTCCTCTACAGAAGCATGAAGCAACAGGGAAAGAGACCACGGGTAGAAGAGCCCAAGGATGTACCCGAAGTTCCTGCCACTTCGGAAGTACCAATCTCTAGCAATGATCCAATGCCGCCCAACATGGGAAGTTTAGACCCATGCAACCTCGTCATCATGCGCATGGCTTGCATTGAATTTCCACAAATGGCAAGCATTGGAGAAGGTAGATACATCATGGTCACGAAGGTGAAAGTCAATCATGAAACCTTTACAGATGAATTTTACGCCGGCAAGCTAATCAAGGGTGATGGCCAAAAGAGTGCCAATGGCATAGCGCTACATGAGGCCACAATTATGAATATCACTCATAGTGGAATCATTGCTGCTCTAGGATTGGCAAGACACGCCACGCAAGCTCCCGCCCTCATCTTCAAGATCTGAATTGGTTGTAACCTCGACCACTGGCTAGATAGACTCCAAAAGGAGGGGAAGAATGTGGCCATGAGCAAGGGTTTCAAAGGCACTTAGGGGACCGTTGAAGCCATCAAGCAGAATATATGGACTATCATTAATGGATTGCTCCGAACCTTCATCTTTTTGCACGCAAATAACATCACTCACAATGATGTTCATGTGAGTAATATCTTGCTGCATTTTGATTGGGCTGGAGTATATGTGGGCGTATGTGATTGGGGTAGTGCAACCTTGTTCCCCACAGAGAACACATTTCCAAAGTTGCCAGATCTTCTCCCATTGACAAGGGAAGCCTGGAGCAAGCGATATTGGTGGGTGGCTCCCGAATGTATATCCACAAATCCTCCAGTCTACACACACAGCCAAGATGTCTACTCCCTTTGTAAATTCATTCAAGAACTCCTTCAATATTTACCTAAGGATGATGACACTAATTATATCACTTTCCTCAAACGCTTTCAGGAAGTCCCGCACACTTGTGTATCTACCAATCCCACCCAGTGCAAGTCCTCGCATGATCTCCTCAGCATGTTACAAGGCATTAAGCGTGTTGGTCGCACACTCCCAGATAATGCAAGCTTGAGGCCATCCAATGATTGAGATCATACCTTGTAATTTGAGAAAGTGTTTATGCTTTGCAATGAAAAAGTTTTGTCTTGTCTCATGTCCATTGTCTTGAAATTTCATGCTATTTTATTACATTGGTGTTGTCAAAGTGATGAAAGATGTGAATTTTAAAATTGTGTATGTTGAACATTGATTGTACCATTGATTGTATTTTTTAATCAATGTATATCTATTGTTTCGACCTAATACTTTATTGTCGTGTGATTTGAAAGGAAATGGCAGCCCCATACGCTCCTCCAAATGTCGACGTTGATCTCGACCACGAGGAGTCTCAACGCATCCTCAGAGAGGAGAGTCTGCGTTACGGGGCTCATGACCTCTCCTTATTCTTTGTTGAGGCCGTGGAGCCCGAGGGTTTGGAGGGCAAACCAATGAAATTGGAAGATGTACACAAGTGTTGTCCCTCTTTTTTTGTGAAAGACGTACTGTTCAGGAGGTTAGGTCATGCCTACGCAACGACACCATTGAAAATCTTAGATTTGCAATTCATCCAAAAGGAGCACAATCTACCTAACAATAATCAAGTTGCCATGTACTTCATCCAGCAAGTCTTCGTGCAAGATATAATGAAGAAGCGCGTCCTTTGGACAGACCGTCCGCTGGTGTCGGACTTGGAAGAACTAAAGAAAGGGCACAAGCATGTCGTGGGGAGGCAGATTCACCTGTACAAAAGAGGCCAGTTGTGCTCCTACCAGATGAGCATGAACAAATTGTTAATATTGTGTCTTAGGGGGCTACACTAGCCAGCCAAGGAGAGAGTGTTCTCTCGCTACAATAGAAGTTGTCAACCAAAGAAGCAGAAGTAGTTGTTTTAGAGGAAAAACTAGCCAGATACAAAGCATGGTACGGTCCTCTCTCTCCCCTGCCTGAGGAGGTAGGAGGAAGTCACGAGGCAGATATTCAAGAAACAATGGATTTGCTTGAGGCACCATTGAACGTAGATCTTGAAGAAGCGGTGGATATCACAATTTCTTAAAGATATTGTAGATTGTAGTTGGAAATTTTAATGGCAAATTATCTGGTCCTTTTTTGAGACACATTGTATTCTCTCTATGTTTATGGCAATGAATTTGTTTTGGAGTTACTAATTGATGACTTTGTTGAGAATTTGGTTTGTAGATGTCATTTTGTTCAGGATTTGAGAATGTTATTTTATTTGGTTGCCACATCATGTCCTCAATACTTATGATTATGCAAACTCTCTTCAATACTTGACCCTAAACTTAACAAAGAAGACTTATACATTATCCAAAGGTGTGCATGTTGCTCATAATTCAAAAAAGTGAGATATATAGATCAATAGTGAGCTACAGTGAGATAGAGTAGATACATTATCATGAAAAGATGTTTACATATCTCCATCTATCACAGGCACCAGGTCATTAACCTCTTCATTGTCTGAACATTATGTAGCCACTTCCCACTCCATCTCATCGTCGCTACATCTCTGTTTCGCCACCGTTTCATGAGTCTGAAGCACTCCAAAGTGTACTTCGGTGGCACATGTGGCTATCTTTGTGGGTGCATGAATGAGATGCATGTTACAAAAGACGTACACAAGGTTTGCGGCACGAGCAGGACTTAAGCGATTTCTGCGTTTTGAGTGCACAAAGTCATAAGAAGACCAATTGCGCTCACAGCTACCACTTGATGCCACGATCGAAAGCACCCTGGTCTCGCCACGTGTTGTAACTCAACAATTCTTTCCACCATACTGAGCCTAAAAACTTTTTAACACTATTAAGAACCCAGGGATCTCCGAAAGTTCCTTCCCTATTGGCATAATCCACCCTCGATTGGAATGCATCCATGACATCGTCGCCTGGCAACAACTGCAAGCAGACGTTTCTAAAGTCTCTCATCACCTCTTTGTTGGAAGCTTGTCCGTTCATCTGAAACTTTGGATCTTTGCAATGGTGTGTGCATTTGAGCCCATCGTTTTTCCACAAGATGCAGGATCTGTGACCTCTCCCATGCACTGTAGTGGTTGTATTCTTTGGTTTGACGCAGCGTCTCAGACATGATCCAATAAACCTTACCAATGACAAACTTATCTCTGTCGACAACCCTTAGTAGTTCCACATAGGGCTTACTAACCCCAAAAAGTTTGTCAATGCTCCGCCAAAAGAGAGGAGATTGCACCAAGGACACACAATTTTGAGCTGCTTCGCAGTGGCTTGGATACTTGCTGAGCCAAGCCTCCCAACGGTGATCTGTAATAGTTTCTGTAAGAGCCACTCACACTTCAACGAGATTATTCAAAACATAGTATGTTGTAGCGAATCATGTGGTACAGAAAATTTGAAGTGCTTTTTTCGAAGACTTGGAGCGAAATAAAGCATATGTAAACTGATGTTCTCGTATAAACTTGACTATGTGATTGGTGTCAATAAGAACATGTTTTATGAATGATAATCTGCCCATATACTTTAGGAGTAAATTTAGGGTATGTGCTGCACATCCAAGCCATGTAATTTCTGAGTACTTTTCCATAATGGCTAAACCCACTCCTTTGTAGTTGGAAGCATTATCTATAACAATAGTTGTCACATTCTTCGGTCCACCCAGTCAAGCGATAGCTCCCTCATATACCTTTGTCAAGTAGAGAGATGTCTTCTCTTTCAATGAGGTATCAATGGCCTCCAAAAACATCACATCTTTGGGACAAATCACCATGACATTAATCGATGGTTTTTTTTGATAGCTGGTCCATCTGCCCAGTGCTATGGTGCAGCCAAACGTTGGAACAAAGTCAAGCACCATTCTCTTGAGAATTGCTTCTGTACTGCTCTTGACTTTGTCCACATACTTTGTTTGCATTTTATTATAATCAAGATATATGAATCCTTTTTTTGCAGTTGACATTAGGGCATCTTTGAAAATAGGATTTCTTATGGCATTCAATGGAATTCCACAAGCCATGAAGGCTTGTGTCCACTTTAGATGCAATTCAAGCGTGTCCTATTGAGCGAATGCTGCGCGTAGAGTCCCAAGCGTACCGGCTCTGCTGGATGTCCCAGGACTTGCATCTATCCCTCCCATGGCACCATTTGGAAAAGTGTAAGGACTTTGAGGTGTTCAGGTTGTTCCCATTGAAGGTCCTTGGTTAGCTCGCACGTCCTCTTGATTTACACTCACTTCTTCTATGTTGACAGATGACCCACCTGTCATACCCTTCTGTCTCTTAGAAAGAAGTCATGCTTGCCTGCATCTCTTTACATATCCTGCAAAATGGACCCATATGTCTTTAGGCGGTGCTCCACATTCTTTCACATTGGGGCTAGTGCCGAATAAATGTTCTTGCGTTGCGTTGCGAGTTGTGTTCCAGAAACGAAAGTGTTTTGCCTCTCTCTTTTTTGTTACCATATACATGTGGTAGTGATGTGTGTGAACACACTAGGACTGTCGGGGAAATTTTTCCCTCTTTAGGAGGTTTTTCCCCTCGAGCATTGTATATACGCCCATCACTCTAGGGCTATCTATCTTTCCATTGCATGCTAAGTAACACACTCTCTATTGTGTGCCTTGAGCTTCCTTTGTCTTCTCCAAGCTGTGTGTGTTTCTCTGCAACCCTAATTCAACAATTGGTATCAGAGCAGGTTGCGTCCTTCTGGGCTTAGTCTCCAGCTACTCCAGCATACGCCTGCTCACTTTCTTCGATTTCAGTGAGCTTTGGCAAGCATTCCCAAGTCGACAAAGCTTGGTCTGCTTAGATTTTTGATTCGGTCGCCAAAGCTTAGTCTGTTAAGATTTTTGATTCGGTCTCATTTCGGCCTCTGTTTCCACTATAGACAGTGTTGCACAGGCTATTTCGTCATTTTGTGCAGAGTTTTTGTCGGTGTCGTTTTCTGCAGCACACGCCTGCTCACTTTCTTCGATTTCAGTAAGCTTTGGCGAGCGTTCCTCAGATTTTTGATTCGGTCTCATTTCGGCCTCTATTTCGTCATTTTGTGCAGAGTTTCTGTCTGTGCCGTTTTTTGCATAACAGGTGCCTTACAGTCTTCTATGGTTTGTGCTATATAGCACTTGTTGTTCCCGTTCCGTTTCTCCTATTTTCGATCAGTTTTCACATCAGGTGCAACATTTACCATGGCTGACAACAACACAGATGTCTTCAAGATGTTTGCTATTGAGGACGGGTTGTATGGAGACAAGTACCCTATGTGGGCTTATATGATGCAACACGTTCTTGTGTCAAAGGGTGTCTGGAATATTGTGAAGGGCATTGATGTACGTCCTGTTTCTGAGGATGTAGGCGATGTTGAGGATGTTGCAGGTCTTGCTGCAAGGATTGCTGCTATTAGAGTTGTTTTGCCTACGGCAGAACAAGCTCGTTGGGATGTAAAGGATGCGTAGGCTCATGCATTGATTGCATTGTCTATGAAGCGCACCATTGTTCCTCACATCCGTTCAGCAAAATCTGCAAAACACGCTTGGGATATTTTGGCTGGTCTTTATGCAAGTCGCAGTGAGGCTAAAATTGCTTTGCTGCGTAAAGAGCCGGAGTCGAAGATTATGCATGAGGAAGATGATATGGACACTTTCCTTGCTAGTGTCAAGGATATCAATGAGCAACTTATTTCTGCAGGTGAATTCATTTCAGACAGTTCCCTTGTGCAGACTGTTCTTGATGCCTTACCAGATTCTTACCAGACTTTTACTAGTACTTGGAGACTTATGACCCAAGGCAATCCAGAAGTTGTCAAGTTTGATGCATTATGCACATTACTGTTGCAAGATTCAAGACAGCGTGCAGTTGAACAGGCTTTTATTTCTTCTCAAAGAAAGGGTGGTAACAACAATGCATCCACTTCTTATGGTTCTGCTACGAGTGGCAAAACTTTTGTTCCTAATGCTCCTGTTGGGAACACTTCATATGGAAATTCTGGTGATAAGGGCAAAAAGAATATGCGTTGCCATTATTGTAAAGCTAATGATCACTTGATCAAGCAGTGTCCTAAGTTGAAGGCCAAAGAGGCTAAGAAGAAAGAGGGTGGTTCCACTGCAAATGCTGGTTCCACTACAAATGCAACCATTGTTGAGTCTTCCGTGAAAGGAGACTGTGATGCTGATGTCGATGCAGAATGGGCTTTTAGCGTAGAGTGCACTTACAATCCTACTGTCCATGATGCATGCTTGTCAATTTCTGCAGATTCACATGTGTGGTATTTCGACAGTGGTGCTACAAAGCACATTACCTCACATCGTGACTTGTTCACCTCTCTCGAGTATGTCCCTCATGGGAATTCTGTCACTTGTGCCCACATTGCCTCTTATCCAGTTCAGGGAGTTGGAAAGATTGTGCTTACTACTGCTAATGGCAGTTCCTTCACACTTGTTGATGCACTTTATGTACTTGGGAATAAGAATAATCTCTTTTCTGTAGCTGCACTTGCTAGACTTGGACTTGTAGTCAAATTTGTGGATGACAGATGTACAGTTCATGATCTCAGTTTTGGTGATGAAATTGTTGCATCTGGCCTTTTGTGCCGTGGGTTATATAAGCTCACTTTGTATGACAAGTGTGGACAAAATTTTGCAAATGCTGTTGCAAATTCAAGGGCTATTTCAAATGCAAAACTTTGGCATGCACGTTTTGGTCATCTGAATTTTGCCAGTTTGCTGCGTTTGCAGAAATCTGATATGGTTGCTTCTTTGCCGCCTCTTGAAGCACCTGTCAAACATGTTTGTGAAGGCTGTATTTTAGGTAAGATGTAGCGTTCTAAGTTTCCAAAGGATGGTTCAGTTCGGGCCACATGCAAGTTGCAGCTTGTGCATAGTGATGTTTGTGGGCAATGCAAACTCCGTCCTTGGGAAATTACATGTACTTCGTGACTTTCATTGATGATTACTCCAGGCATGCATGGGTATTTTCACTTAAAGCGAAGTCCAAAGTTTTTATGTGCTTCAAACAATTTCTCGCTATGGCTAAAAATGTATCGAAATGCACTATGGGCACCCTCCGTTCCGATCGAGGGGGGGGAGTATATGTCTCATGAATTTAATGCATTTCTGGCTAGTCGTGGGATGAAACACCAATGTACAGTGCCTTATACACCTCAGCAAAATGGTGTTGCTGAGAGGAAAAACAGGTTATTGACGGAAATGGCATGATGTATAGTCAAAAGTCAAGCTTTGCCGCATTCTTTTTGGCTTGAGGCCATCATGTGTGCCACTTATGTACTTAACAGGTGTCCTACAAAAGCTTTGCAGTCTATTACTCCATATGAAGCATGGCATGGTAGAAAGCCTTCTATTGAGCACGTGCGTGTTTTTGGTTGTTTGGCATATGCTTTGGTGCCACAAACACAGCGCAGAAAATTGGATGATAAGGCTGTCAAATGTTTTTTTTTTAATAGTGTTGAAAGCAAAGGTTACAGGTTATATTATCCGTAAACAAAGCGTATTCTGGTTTCACGGGATGTAGTGTTTGTGGAAGATTCTGTTCAGCCCTTGCTGTCATGTACTAGAGACAGTAATGTAAGCTCACGGGACATTTATGACACTTTGTTGCCTCTTTTCAGTGGTGGAAATACGAATGTTATTTCCAATGAGGCAAATGTACAACCTATGGGGGTTTCTGAAGATGTTACAGATCAGTCTATTACTAATGCATATGTACATGATGTACTTGATGAGGAAAGGGCTGAAAATGAGCAGGCTAAAGGTATTCCAAAATGGTTGGTGCACACTTTGCGTGACAGTAAATTGGATGCACCCTCGTCTAGTCGTACTCGTTTAGGCTCTCGCCATGCATCTTATGCATCAGATTGTTATGCTTTGGCTGTGTCTAGCTTACATGATGTTGAGGAGCCTCTGTCTTTTGATGAAGCACAAAATTCAGAAATTTGGATGGATGCCATGCAATCAGAATATGATGCACTTATAGAAAATGACACATGGACTTTATGTGATTTGCCTCCTGGCAAAAAGGGCATTGGTACGAAGTGGGTTTACAAGTTGAAATGCAAGCCGGATGGTGAGATCGATCGCCATAAGGCTCGACTTGTTGCAAAGGGTTATGCACAACAAAAAGGCATAGATTATAAAGAGACTTTTGCTCCCACTTGTCGTATGACTACTGTGCGTTTTCTATGTGCATAAGCAACTCATTTTGGTTGGGATGTACATCAATCAGACATTGTTACTGCTTTCTTGAATGGTGACATATTTGAGGAAGTTTATGTAACGCAGCCTCGCGGTTTTGTCATAAAAGGACAAGAGGACAAAGTGTGCAGATGTAAGAAGGCTTTGTATGGGTTGAAGCAATCTCCTCGTGCTTGGTATGAGAAAGCTGACACTCATTTGGTTAAACGAGGATTTTGTAACAGTCCAATAGAAAGCACATTGTATGTAAAGCGTGAGGGTGATGTACTTCTCATTGTGGTTCTTTATGTCGATGATTTGTTGATCACTGGACCAAATGAGAGACATATTGCTGAATTTAAGGCTGATTTGAATGCTACTTTCAAGATGAAAGATTTCGGGTTGTTGCATCATTACTTGGGTATACAATTTAAGCAGTGTGATGGTGGTATTGCCTTGTGTCAGAAAAGTTACATAGAGACATTGCTATGTAAGTTTGGACTTGAGGATTGCAAACCTATTGCCACTCCCATGGAAACAGGTTTGAAGTTGAGTCTACATGATGTTGGCGATCCTGCTGATGTCACTCTTTACCAAACTATTGTTGGCTGCCTCATTTATGTATGCAACACAAGGCCAGATATTCAGTTTGCAGTCTCACATGTCAGCAGATTTATGCATAGCCCAGGGTCTAAGCATTGACAGGCTATCCAGAGGATTTTTCGCTACCTTAGTAGCACTTTACATCTTGGCTTGTTTTATCCCAAGGGGGGATCATTGCCGCCAGACTTACATGCTTTTTCGGACTCAGATTGGGTTGGTTGTTTTGACACACGAGTGTCCACAAGTGGTTTTTGTTTCATGCTTGGCAGTTTATGTATATCATGGTTGAGCAAGAAGCAACCTACTGTGGCCACTTTGAGTTGTGAGGCTGAGTACAAGGCAGTCTTCACAGCTACGATTGAGTGTGTATGGCTTAGAAGCCTTATATCTAATTTTGGTGTTGGACAAGACACTGCCAACACTATCTACACTAACAGTCAGAGCACATTGGCAGTTGCGAGGAACCCAGTTTTTCATGCTCGCACAAAGCACATTGAGGTGCATTACCACTATGTCAGGGAGAGGCTCTCAGCAGGAGAGATCAGCTTGGCTTATGTGCCAACACAGGACAACCTTGCAAATCTTTTCACAAAGGCATTGTCTCGTGAGAAGCTTGAAGCTTTCCGCAAAGCTTTGGGCTTACTCCCCTTTGTGGACTGATCATGTCCTCAAGGCATGGCACTTCCCTTTACTCATGTGCTAGATCTCGTTCACCGCATCACTCCAGGGGGGATTTGTTACCATATACATGTGGTAGTGATGTGTGTGAACACACTAGGACCGTCGGGGCATTTTTTCCCTCTTTAGGAGGTTTTTTTCCCCGAGCAATGTATATACGCCCATCACTCTAGGGCTATCTATCTTTCCATTGCACACTACGTAACACACTCTCTATTGTGTGCCTTGAGCTTCCTTTGTCTTCTCCAAGCTGTGTGCGTTCCTTTGCAACCCTAATTCCAACATTTTTCCTCCACATACGACTACTCTTTTCCTCGCACCATGCTTTCTGACTTCAACAAGATATATCCTACAATCAATAGATACACTATGATTATAAATTTTCACCATAATTGCGCAATGAGAAAGATAAAAGGTTATAGATATGATTTGCTAAATTAAAATGATGAATGAATAATGTTAAGATAATATTTTATAGAAGATCACCAATGGATATGCCATTCCTGACTACTAGGAGGTAAAGAGCGTTTGCTCAAGACAACCTAGATGAGCAATGGAGTCATCTCATATTCCACTATCTATGTCTCTTGGAGGTAGGAGCTACTGCTCAAACACAACCAATCGACCCTAAAATATATGAGGTCTCTAATTTCTATATCAACATAGAGGTAAGAGCACGAGCTCGATAACATCCATGTGACTCCTAAGTACTATGCATGACTAATATTCACTAAGAGGTAAGAGCTTTCGCTCGATCACAACCTAGTGAATTCTATAGGTAATCCACCATATTCACTCAGAGGTAAGAGCATAATCTCGATAACAACCAAGTGAATCCTACTTCATACCTTAAACCTCACTTGGAAGTAAGAGAATCATCTCATAACAACCAAGAGGCACTAAGTGGACCTATTCTATGTCTATATGGAGGTAAGAACATTTGTTCATGACAACCAAAAGACCCTACATGTATGTGTATATGTTCCAAAATGTATAAACTAATACTACATCTATGCACATATTATAGCTATGATAGATTTTAACCATCAAATATCACTTTTAGTATCTATTCTAAAACAAATAGAGCTAAGAGTATAGCCTCTAATGTTTAGAATTATACAATTATACATTCGCACTATAGCTAAAAAAAAGCCTCTAATGCTTATAATTATTTATCGATCTATTCTAAAACAAGTAAAGTGAAAAGTATAGCCTCTTGTGCTTAGAATACTTTATTTATACTAAAACAATAGAGTTAAAGAATAACTTCTATTGTTTATATTTATAGGTAATTCAAATCTATCCATTTATTTTATTTTTAATATAAAAACATTTAATAACATTTTATTTTCTTAAAAAATCAAAAGATTTTTTAAGTTGACAACTCAACCATTCTGTGTCGGGGGTAATCTGATACTTTGGTGAAGGGATTTGTAGCTAAAACACGCAAATTTGGGCTTTATATACTATTGCAATATCGATCGAAACCATATCGATCACTATATATTATCGATCGAAAGCACACATATATATATATATATATATATATAGATCGAAAGCCTATCAATTGATAATGTATCAATCGATAGGCTTTCGATTGATATGTAAGCAATAAAACATTATTTCGAATAAAGCTGACGTGGCAACGAATAATACGCGCGAATAAATCTTTAGAACGTATTAATCGACCATTATTCACGAATAAAAACGAATGCCGAATAACGAATCATGCAACCCAGATACCAACTTGTCCTCAATAGCAAATATCTTGAAAACATCAATGTTGTTGTTAGCCATGGCGAGTGATTGCACCTGATGTGAAAAGTACTCCGAAAGAGGAAAAACGAAGTAGGACTATCATGTGCTATGTGCAACACATGTTAGTCCTTTCAAACAAGAACATGTGTCATCATGTAAGCCCACATTGGATAGTTATCCCTTTTCAACTTGTTCTCAATAGCAAACATCTTGAAAACATCTGTGTTGTTGTCAGCCATGGTGAGTGATTGCACCTAATGTGAAAACTGCTCCGAAAGAGAAAAAAATGAAGTAGGACTAACATGCGCTATGTGCAACACAACCTGAAGAGAATTGTAACACACCTGTTTTACAAAAAATGCATCGACAAAAAATTTGCACAAAAGGACAAAATTGCCTACACAGTACTGCCTGTAGTGAAAACGGAGGCCGAAATGAGCCCGAATCAAAATTCTAAGTATATCGAGCTTTACAAGTGCACCTGAAGTATTGCTCGACCTGCTGACACTCACCAAAGCTCACTCATTTCAGAGAAAGTGAGCAGGGGTGCTGGCGATGCTGGTGACTATGCCAAGGAGGACACAACTTGCTCTGATATCAATTGTTGAAATTAGGGTTGCAAGGATGCACACACAACTTGGAGAAGATGAAGAAGCTCAAGGCAAACAACATAGAGTGTATTGCTTAGAGTGCAAATAAAAAGATAAGTTAATCCTAGAGTGATCAGCGTAGATACAATGCACGGGGGAAAGAATCTCCTAGTGAGGAAAAAAGTGCCCAAGTGTGTTCACACACATCACTACCACATATGTGGTAACATCCTTCTACTTTTTTCTAGTTCTCCTTCCAATCCACACTAGGAAGATAAAAGCATAGAAAAAGAGTTATCGCTTTACTTCAATGAAACAACAAACTACTCTTGGTTAGCTCATTAGCCCCTTTGTGTGTACAATCATGTACTCACACCGTTTGCCCATGTGCAATCATGAAAAGTGATCGTAAGCATTGCACGGGTGGCGGTGCCCATCATTTTTATGACTTTGGAACTTTTTACTTCCTTATTGAGCCAATGGTATTACATAGATACCCATGGGTTGTGGGTGGTATCGGTGACAAAATCGTATGCCTTCGGTTTCTGGGTGCATAGTCCTGGTCGTTCTTCTTGTTCACTTTTATGGTGTATGAGGAGAGCGACCGGGCGTGCCTTACCCGACTCCAAAAACAAAAAATTGAACTAGGCTCGCGTCATCCCAATTACCACTATATTACACGAGCGTGGTCAAATGGGATCAATGGTGGAGGAGGAAAATGCGGGGCGCGCCAATTGTGGACCGTTAGATTTGACAATCCCCCCGAATTTACTAGTCTGTCCGAATTTACAAATTTACCTCGAATTTATTAATCGGCCCACATTTACAATATGATATACTCGAATCCCCTATATTTCAACAAACGCATGCGGGCGTAGTGGTTAGTGCACATGGCTAGTCGTGGGGAGGTTGTAGGTTCAAGACGTGGGGTGTGGACTGCCCCAAATTTACAAGCCTACCCGAATTTATTTTTCTCCCCGAATTTACAAATGTGCATCTTGCGGTCCGAATCACCTCGATCGTAGATCCCATTTGAAGCTCCCCTTGCGAGATAGTGTGTCGTTCTTAAGTCTTCTTCAGCTGCGTTGTACTCAGAGGCATTTTTGGATATGGATATATGAGGCTAGTTTTTTGATTTCTTTAACGAGGCAGCATGGCGAGCTTATTAGCCACATTGCCATTCCGCAAGCTCTCAGCATGTTCGGGTGATGTCGCTGGGCCATGTCCGTCGACTGCACCCGTGCTTTTGCCATCAAGGGCCGAGCTTTCCTCAGAAAAACATCATTCGCAGGTTAGTTGTTCCAGAAGGTTCTGGAGTGTTGCCCTGGCTGCCTCCATTGTAGTGTCTACTCTGCCTGCACAGGCACGCGACCGCAGGAACAAGAAGGAAATCCCCCTTGATGATTACCAGACAAGTAGTATGTATTCTTTGTCCCTTTCATTCTTAATCACTTTCAGGTCCACTCAATTTTCTTTGATGTAGATCCTGTTCCTTGTAAACAAAGTATGGAGATGGTGAAACTTGAGTAATCTGTTCTTCAAATGATTTGACTTTTCAAGGATGATGTGTTAGCAACATGCCAACCAGGATTTACAGAGAGCTTTTGCATATTCAAGGGCTTTGAATTTGTGGTAGTGTGTTCATTAGTGTTATAGTTTACAGGCACAGCTTTTGCCTATTCAAGAGCTTTGCATTTGCCATAGTGTGCTCATAAGTATCAATAGTGGCCAAACATTCACTGAGGTCAGGTTTGACAGGCATAAGGCACCATGACTCCTACAGCCTTTACCCATACCCTCCCGTCCCTAGGAAAGCATTGCCATGGAGTTTTTTTTTTTTGATCTTCCCAAGGCCCAGAGTGGGCATGATGGCATTTGGACAGTTATTGACAGAATTTAGTAAACAGGCTCACTTTATTCCGGTAAAGAAGATAGTTAAGCCGGATCATTTGGCGAAACTGTTTGTCTCACAAATTTGTCAATTGCATGGCATGCCTGACTCCATTGTCTCGGATAGAGATCCCTGATTTACTAGTTTGTTTTGAAGGGCAATGTGGGAGAACATTGGCACGCGGTTGTAATTCTCGTCCTCGTTCCATCTATGGACAGACGGGTAGTCTCAGATAGCCAATCCAATGGTTTTGGATTTGTTGAAGACTTATATTTGGGATCAAAAGACTCAATGGGAAAAGTGTTTGCCCTTGGTGGAATTTGCCTACTTCAACACAGTCCATTCATCGATGGGGAAGGTGCCATTTGAGGCAATCAAAGGTGCTAAGAAGGTACCACCATTTCTAAGTACCAAGAATATATATTTTTGAAGCGGATCAGTACATGTGTGATCTGGACATTGCTTTGGCTTAGGTTCGAGAGGCTTTGGAAAAGTCTCTAGCATGGCATACGAAGGCAGCCGACAAAGCATCGATGCGACTTGTGTTAAGTGTGAGCTTTGTCCTAGAATATGAGTCAGGGAGTGAAGAGAAGGAATTATCCCACATGCAGTGGTGCAAGGTTGTAGAGCTACCCAAAGCTCGTTTCATGAACGAGTCTATTTTGCATTACATCTCCCTTGTTTATAGTGAGCTTGTGATGGCTTAGCAACAACTCAAGGTCGTGTTTATGAGTCCAAGTTAATTGATCTTGGAACCTAATTCGCTTGAGTGATAATCTAGCCAACACACACTCACTTGTATGCACGATGTTTTTCTCTCATCCACCATAGCTAGTACGATGCATTCCTATCAAGTGGTATCAGAGCTTTAGGTTATGCTAGCTAGGTTTGTCGTTATGTATTAGTGTGTTAATGATTAGTATTTCCATTAGATTAATTAGGATTTCTTAATTATTATTACGATCCATTGGCATTTACATAACTAGTTGCACCTCTCGCTAATTAAACCCTAGCTATGTGTGGGCATGTCCTTGGCACACCCAAGAGGCCACTAGCCTCCATGGCTAGGTTCGCTTGATTAGAAAGAAGATATGTATCCATTTTTACGTTTTTTGTTCTTGTTTTCACCCTATGTAAAATTTCTCTCATCAGATTCACCCTTGGCTATTGAAACTTGTGTGTGTGTGCAGAGCACTTCTCGAGGGCGTTTCATAGAACCCCTAAGTGCAAAAATCGATCGAGGTTTTGCTCTTGAATTATGTGTCCAAAATCCGTGTGTTAGAGTCTCAATAAATTATTAGCCTTCTAACCTTGTTTTCAAAAAAATAAGTGTGCGTGTGTGGAGCCTCAGGATATATCATAGTGTGCTATATTTGGGAGGTCAAAGGCTTAAGCTACGTGGGCAAACCCTAAACCCTAAACCAGTTGATGTTGTGCTAATTCTTTCTATCTTTGTGGTGCGTATGCCCTATCAACTACCTGATTTTTTGTGCTAATTTTTCCGATTTAATGTTTCTTTTAGTGCTAGGCTTCATTATGGCTGAGTCTGCCCTTGATCTCCGGAGTCATGACAGCTGAATTATGTGTTGATGTATGCTCATGTGTGTGTGGGTGTGGCGTGTGTTGTGTTTGGGAGCATATGTTAGTACCTAGTTCTACACCCACTATTGGGCACTGACGACGTTAGTGGGGATGTCGTGGTATTTAGTCAATGCTACGCATGATGAGCTGATGGTTATATTGTCTTGTGGGTGACTACCATGGGTCTATACCTTGCACTTTCCTTAATAGGTGAATCTAGGCTTATCTTGGATTCATCTAGGTATATGTTTTAGTCGTCTAGCGGACATGCAGACTTCACATTGTGAAGTTTTCGTCCGAGTTACGACCAGTTGATGTTGTGCTAATTCTTTCTATCTTTGTGGTGCGTATGCCCTATCAAGTACCTCATTTTTTGTGCTAATTTTTCCGATTTAATGTTTCTTTTAGTGCTAGGCTTCGTTATGGCTGAGTCTACCCTTGATCTCCGGAGTCATGACAGAAACTCAGTATGGTGAATTATGTGTTGATGTATGCTCATGTGTGTGTGGGTGTGGCGTGTGTTGTGTTTGGGAGCATATGTTAGTACCTAGTTCTACACCCACTATTGGGCACTGACGACGTTAGTGGGGATGTCGTGGTATTTAGTCAATGCTACGCATGATGAGTTGATGGTTATATTGTCTAGTGGGTGACTACCATGGGTCTATACCTTGCACTTTCCTTAATAGGTGAATCTAGGCTTATCTTGGATTCATCTAGGTATATGTTTTAGTCGTATAGTGGACATGCAGACTTCACATTGTGAAGTTTTCGTCCGAGTTACGACCAGTTGATGTTGTGCTAATTCTTTCTATCTTTGTGGTGCGTATGCCCTATCAACTACCTCATTTTTTGTGCTAATTTTTCCGATTTGATGTTTCTTTTAGTGCTAGGCTTCATTATGGCTGAGTCTGTCCTTGATCTCTGGAGTCATGACAGAAACTCAGTACGCTGAATTATGTGTTGATGTATGCTCATGTGTGTGTGGGTGTTTGAACACTCCTCCCAAATAGACGGTCTTAGGTATACTCGACTACTACCTCCTCATTCCCCTCGCCAATAACCTAAAAAAGGTCCATGCCATGAGCTTAGAGCACTGATACAACCAAACAACTACCCCAGACCGCACCTTGCATCGCTTGGAGGGTCCCAACATACAACTAAACGCTCCTCAGACACCCAGTATGCATCGTTCAAGGTTTACAACAAACATGAACGCTCCTCCTAGGAAAGCCCGAGACGAAGATATTCAGCCATTTTCAAGCACCAAGTTTTTGCTCAATACTCCTCCTGGAATAAATTTCAAACCATTGAAACTAGCATCAAACCAGAATCAAACAAACTCAAATTGGCCACCAAACAATTTTAAAAACAGATAACATCCATTTCAAACAAATTCCAAACAGTATATTTCACAAACGAAGATCAAAAAGTATCTAAATAGAAAATTCATTCAAGGTTTTGTTCGGACAATTGAACTTTAAAAACGATTGGGTTGTCCTTTCTGCATCAAAGTGATTGTACGGCCCCAGATCTGGAGTGTCGCATCATTCTCTGCATTTCCATGGTATCCTTGGATGGTGATTGGGAGAGCACCAATGAGAGGTACCAACATTTGATTTCCCCCATGGCTAATTCGGCTTCAAGTTCTCCAGCTTGTGAATCAGTCAAAGTCCATCTGTTTGAGGAAGAAATTATAAGTGGCTCCCGTGTCAAAGAAAAAAGGGCTTTCAAGCCGTCGATTTTTTACATAAAGCTTTGCATAATTCCATTAGAACTTCGAGATTAATGCCATAAAGTCCACTACAAATCCAATTGTAGGTCTAGCTCGCTTAGTTGGAGGTGGTCCTGCGATTCTACCTGCTCTCGAAGCAGAAGGTTGCTCTAAGAGTGTTTTGTAAATGTAATTATGCCCTATCTAAAAACATTCAAGCATCGCCTTCTTGTAATAGGGTGTTTGTTGACGCTGTGTCAAACGAGGCCTTTGTGATTTATTTTCACGAGATTCTTGGAAGTTAGTTCATTGTGGCCGAGAATTCTGATGTTTGCAAGAGTTTCTTCCATTGTAAACTCCAACTTTCCTTTCATAAGCCTGTATCCAGCTACAACATAGTCCACAAGTTCTTGCATTGTTGATACTTTATTTAGAGAGACAATACTCCTGTAAAGATGATAGCAGTCCAATTGTATATCGCTCCGCATTGGTCCTCCAAGGGAATCAGCATGAAGAAAGACACCGGAAGGTAGACATCGAGGAGCCTTGGTTAAAGTCTCCAAGTAAAAAATTCAGCTTGGCTTCTTGCAAAGAACGCTCGCTGCTGCTGTAACCCCCGCTGCGCTGCCCCCCCCCCCCCCCCCCCCCCCCCGTCGCTGCCCGCCAGCCCTCCGCTGCCCCTTTGCTGCCCTGCGTGTCCGCCGCGCTGCCCCTCCCCAGCTGTGGCAGTTCGCGCACTGCCGCTGCTGCAGCCCCACCCCCACCCCCGCCACTGCCGCCGCTGCCATCCATCCGCTGCCGACCCCCCCTGTTGCACCGCCCCGCCCGATTGCCCCGCCCGATGCTGCTCGCGCCGAATCCGCAGTTGCCGTCTCCACGTCGCATCCAGTACCGCGAGCGTCCCCCCCCCCCCTTAGCCCCCCCCCCCCCCCCCCCCCCCCCCCCCCCCACCCGACCCGCCTGCTTTTTTCTCCTCACTGTTACATCCTGCACATCGGTACTCTCAGCATTGACTCCGTTTTTGGGCAGTGCCTAGCGTGTCAAGTTGCAGATTCCGCCCGCCATCCTCGTTCTTACGCCACAGCAGTAGACACAGATGGAGGCTCCAGCTTCGCCACTGAGGGACTCGCCTGAAGCCCCCTTGCCCGACCCTGCTGAGCCCACCATTCGACTTGCTCTTTCGCCGACAGAGCAAGCGAGCCTTGCCGCAGAAGTAGAGCGCTTGCAGGCGACTTCGGTCATCTGCAAGGTTCTCGGCACCCGACCTAGCAGAGGAGAGCTGCGAGACCTTCTCCAGGCCCGCCTTCTCGCAGAGGTGGGCAAGATCCTGGATGTCCAGATTCTCGGACGGGGGTACTACCAGATCGAGTTCGAGACTTCCGAGATGGCCTCCAAGGTCATAGCTATGAGTCCACTGGCCATCCGAGCATCACACGCCCACTTTCAACAGTGGCGACATGGTTTTGACCCGACTTCGGATGTGCTAGTAGAGGAGGCAGACATCCCCATCTCAGTCTGCTTTCCGGGTTTATGGAAGGAGTACCATCCACTTCTCTCCAGGATCGGTTCCGCCATCGGGACATTCCTGGAGACACCTCGTACGGCAGCATCAGTAGCTCGCAAGGCGGCTGGCATCCCTTCAGTTCGAGTTTGGTCAGAGATACCCACACCTCCCGAAGGTCATCCTTCTGCCTCGGGTGAGTGGGGTTGGTTTAGACAGTGTGGAGTACTCGGGTCTCCCGAACCAGTGCTTCATTTGCAGACAGATGGGCCACCTAGCGAAGGCCTGTCCACGGAGGAGGCCACGACCTGCACCTCAGCCTCAACCCCAGCCTGCCAAGGCTGGCCGCAGCCACAGCCAACGCACAGCGCACAGATTCAGAGCCACCCTCTGAGCCTGGGGCTCCAGCGGAGGAGGGGTGGCAGCAGGCCCGTGGCCGTCGACGCCAGGGGCCACAGCGACAGCCTGGCACTCAGAGTGGCCCTCAGGTGCCTACTCAGCAGCAGTGGTTCCCACGGGGAACCGCTTTGGTCCTCTTGAGCAGGAGGAGCCCCCTACACCAGCATCCACCTCCGCTTCACCCTCGCCAGCCGCCCCCCCCTTCAGAGTTTCCCTCCTCCTCCTCATCCCCCCCCCCCCCGTCTTCTGCTCCCGTCCACTCCCCACCTCGCCCCCCTGCCTCTGTCGCCCCACTCCGTTTCTCTTCTCCTTCCCCCCCCCCCCCGCTCCTTCTCCCCCTCCTCCTGCTTCAGTACCACAGTCGACTCAGGAGATTGGTCCCTCGCCGGCGGCTAGGAGATCTCTTGGCAGCGCTTTTGCCACGAGTCGCCTAGCGAGAGAGGGTCAGCCTTTCTTGCGGCCCCCTCTGCAGATTCAGACATCTTCCCTTGCAGCTATCCCTCGGGTCTAACGAGCATTGACCTCCGACGTCGCTGGGATTTCTTCGATTACGGGTCACTCGCTTTCTCGCGATTCCGCAGCAAACCACGAGGCAGCCTGCTTCAGGGTCCGCTTTGTTCCTCGCCGCTAGGGGGACAGAGGCCTTGGACTCAGCAATTGGTTTCTCTTTCCCCCTCTGTGGTAGGACCGAGACAGAGTGGTCCCTCGACTCAGTGGTGGGATGGTTGCATACACAGTTCTGGAGTTCTCTCACCACATGGGAGAACTTGGAGTTACAAATTTGCTGCAAACTTTGTGGCCACTGGCCAAGTTTGCGGTGACACCCCCAGATTCAGCAGGATGTAGACACATTGTGGTGTACTTTTTTGCTGATACGCAGTGTTTGCCTTGCTATGTATACATTCATGAGGACTCTTGGACAAAGGAGGTTGCTTTACGCACGGCTCGCTCTCCTTGGGCTTGGGCCACTCACTGCAGTCTCGCCTATCTAGAGGACGCTCGGATGCGGATTACTCCCCATCCAAGCCAGCCTCAAAGATAGCCCGTCTTGCTGCTGCGGCAGCATCTGTTCTCTCTCGTTCCCCATGAGGATGGTCTCGTGGAACGTGCAAGGACTAGGTGGGCCCCAGTTTCAGTGACAGCGGGGCCGATTGCATCAAGAGCTTCAGCGTTGCCTTGTGGGAGGAGAGATTGATCTCCTTATGCTTTAGGAGCACCATTTGTCTGAGAGCCACATTCGGCGATGTGGTCAGATTTTGCGTGGACGTTATGATACCTTTTGGTCAGCTGCTTTTGGACCTGAGGCATCCAGGGAGGGGTATGTATGACTATTGCGGACTCATTGCAGCAGGCCATTGTGGGCAGAGGGATTATTGTGCCAGGCAGGGCTCAATGGATCACTATGCAGGTTCAGGGTGGCCTTGTGGGCTTCTTGAACATCTATGCGCCCAATGTGGCGAGTGCTCGGGCAGAGTTTTGGTCACAGATTGTTGAGTCCTTACCACAGGTTGACCATTGGTGTGTAGGAGGGGACTTCAACATGTTGGAGGACCCTTCTGACAGGATCGGAGGCAGCCATGCTACTATGCATGGAGTCGAGTTAGCAGCTTGGGAGACGTTGTGTATGACTTTGAGGGTCTCGGATACATGGCAGCATTCTGGCTTTGTGAGGCCTCCAGAGAGTCTTGCCTTCTCTAGATCGGACCGCAGAGTGGGAGGAGTGAATCTATCGCGGATAGATCGCTTCTACACTAGTGACCACTTCAGTGACCTGGGGGGATCCGTGGGCATCCTGGCAGGGACTTCCTTCTCGGACCATGCACCAGTGATCCTCACAGTGGCAGACAGACAGAGGAGTGGGAGCACGATGCTTCGCATCCCAGAGCGGGTCGTGTTGGACTCAGCACTCAGAGAGAGGGTAGAGGCTCTCTGGACAGAGGGCATGGACAGCCAGGCTCTACCTGCAGACAGAGTGGCGTTAGGCCTAGCTCATCTTAGCCACTTTTTTCTTCTCCAGGAGTCTCTGGCTCGACGGGCTGCAGCGAGGGAGGAGGAGCAGCGTCTTAGACGAGGCATTGCTTCACTACAGAGGATGCAAGAGCAGCATCCAGACAGTCCATGGTTGGAGGAGCAGTTACAGCAGGCTCAACAGAGCTTGCTTGCACAGAGGAGAGCGTCATGAGTTTGCCTTTCACCGACAGGCATCTCAGTGGACTCAGGTGGGTGACAGAGTTACAGGTGCCTTTTTTGAGACAGTGGGACCTCGGCACTCACATGCCAAGGTCAATCAGTTGAGGAGACCCGATGGGTCAGTTGCCTGTGAGCCTGAGGATATACGTACAGTTGCTACTGACTTTTGCCGTGAGTTACTGTCGGTTGAGCCCCAGTCAGAGCGACAGGATGCATGCAGGGAGCAGGTTTGGGCACAGATGCCTTGTCTGGTTACTGAGGAGATGCGTCAGACGCTAGAGATGCCTCTTCAGCTTGAGGAGCTGCACACGGCTCTTAGGGCCCTCCCTCATGGTAGCTGTCCCGGTGAGGATGGGCTGACTCCCAGCTTCTTCTTGGAGTACTAGGACCTGCTTGGCCCAGATCTTTGTAGTGCCTTTCAGTACATTCTGCACACATGAGTGATGTCGGATAGCATGAGTGAGGGCCTGATTTACCTTATTCCAAAGGAGGGTGGCTCCTTGGATGAGATTCGACAGTGGCGCCCCATCACCATCCTCAACTCAGCCTACAAAATTCTTGCCAAGGCTCTGAGTTTGAGGATTCAACCACTTTTGGAGAGCCTTATACATGGGACTCAGACAGGTTTTGTCAAGGAACGCAGTATCCTTGACAACATCTTCACTTTTTGGGAGGCTTCTGCCCTTGCACGGCTCCGTGGGGAGGACCTTGTGATTCTTCTCTCGATTTTGAGAAGGCATACGACAGAGTTGACTGGGCCTTTCTAGAGGGCACGCTACGCAGGATGGGCTTCTCAGATGCTTGGATCAGAGGGGTGTCAGCTTTGTACAGACAGGCTCACAGTCAGGTGCTTTTGGCAGGAGGTAGAGTGAGCGCTTCATGCTCACACGATCGGTCAGACAGGGTTGTCCTCTTGCCCCTTTTCTCTTTCTGTTCTATGCGGAGGCGATGAGCAGATTTTTGGTATCACAGCAGGTTGGTCTGAGAGGCTTAGCACTCCCTATACGGGGAGATGAGCTTCTGGACGCTGAGTTTGCCGACGACTCAGCCTTGTACTTAGAGGGCCAGGAGGCCAATCTACACAGATGTGAGCAGGCTTTGGAGACCTTCTGCTGTGCATCGGGCGCATTGATCAACTGGAGAAAGACAGTGGCTTTCTCGGTTGGCAGTGCTCCTGTGCCAGATTGGATGCCAGGAGAGGGTTTCAGGTGGATTCCTCCAGGGACTGCAGTTCGGTACTTGGGTTGTTAGGTTGGTTTGGACTTGTCCCCCGAGCAGCAATTGCTCCTCTTCTCCCTGTCCATCAGGAGAAAGCTGTTACATTGGAGCTCAGCACGACTTTCGCTGGCTGGTAGAGTAGTAGTTGCCAACCAGGTGTTGTTGGCAACTATGTGGTACGTCACTTCTTGCTGGATCTTCTCGAGTTCTTGTATCAGCCAGGTAGAGAGGCTGATCAGGAACTTCCTTTGGTCAGGTCGCGATACTCAGATTGCCCGAGCCAAGGTGGCTTGGTCGGTCATCACACTTCCTTGTTCTCAGGGAGGGCTTGGGATCATTGATCCTGTACAGCAGAGCAGAGCCCTTCTTGGGAAGTTTGTCGTCAGAGGAATTCTTCCAGGCGAGGAGCCCTAGAAGGAATTCTTGTTGCAGAGGCTTCGTGACAGGGTGCCTCAGTCAAGAGGCCCTTGGCAACCTTCGACCAGATGGATCTTTACAAAGTTGCGCCGAGTTGGTTTGAGCAGGAGACTGGAGGACAGATTCGTTGTGAGTTTGCTTCGATCTTGGGAGCTCTTACGGCGTGGCCTAGAGTAGAGACAGCCGACATGCACGGAGGAGCGCCTACGGCAGCCCCTCGTCTGGAACCCCATGGTTAGCACTCAGAGAGGCCACTTGGTTGGGAGTCGGCCTCATGTTTCTTGGGGTCCCATGGCGGCAGGTCTAGCGCGTTCTCTAGGTGACTGGCTAGAGTTCACAGGTTTGTCAGAGGAGGTGCAGGCTGTCCAGCTACAGGGCATGAGAGGGGTGCAGAGCATGTGTCAGGACATCTCAGGGTCAGTTCCAGCTGAGTGGCTCACGCCTCTCGAGCCAGTAGCACCCCGGTGGATGGGAGCCTTCACACGATTGGAGGTTCTCATTTCAGTCAGGGCTTGCTCAGAGACTGTCCCAGCCCTGTTCTTCGAGCTTCAGGGTGGGGGACGATTACAGCGAGTTGCAATAGAGGCCCCGCAGGTAGCAGAGTGCTGTTTCCAAAGGATCCGAGTTGTGGGCATCTGTGGGAGGACTTGCGTCATAGACCCTGACCCAGCAGCTCTTGAGACTGGACACTGGAGGCTATGGGCTTGGGAGTGTTGTCCACTGGCACGAGTACAGTGGGATCCTGGTGAGTGGCTATGGAGGGACCCCTTCTCTTTTGTAGACCGCCCAGGAGTCCCCTTCTTTCAGTACACTGTTCGTCTTGGACGTCATATACTTGCAGCACAGAGAGAGGCCCGCCCCGCTACAGCACAGCACATTGGCAGGAGGAGGGCCTCACAGTCGAGTTCTTGGCAGCTTTTTGGCAGAGGCTCTAGGACTCCAGACAGCTGAGGCGCGTCACTTTGTTCCAGTGGCTGGTTGCACACAGAGCCACAACAGTAGAGAGCTGGCTTGTGCATAGTGGTCTCTTGGCCGCATGTGCAGCTTGTGACCAGTTGGTGGAGAGTCAGCGTCACTGTCTGTGGGACTGTCCCTCGGCCCAGCAGGTGTGCTACGTGTTCTTCGTCTGATGCCTGCCCTCTCCACGGCTCGACAGTACACTTGGGGAGCAGCGGCTTGGTCCACCCTCACGGGCCCAGCACTTCAGTTTGAGCTATCTTCCACCAGCAGGATGATAGTGATACAGGGGGGGCGACCTACACTCCAGCCTGCTACACAGCTTACTCCACAGGAGTGGTGCAGTGAGAGAGAGGAGTGTTGGGAGCTCATCAGCGGCCTACCTCTCTGGTTCATCTGGCGGGCCTGCTGTTTCCGCATCTTTGAGGCTCGTCCTATGCCACCAGCAGAGACTGTTCGTGACTTTTGGCTAGAGCTGATCCATACTCTCAGAGGACAGCTTGAGGGACTACAGGGCAGCTCCGACCGCATGCGGGAGCGCCGCGAGGCTTTTCTTCGACTCTGGCGCCCTGGGCCTTTCTACACCATAGTCCAGAGGGTGCTCAGATGGCACTACTGTCCACCTGTGTGGCTCTTCCCTCCTCCCATCTCCTGATTTAGCCTCATTGTATATATGCTGTTTTTTCATTGGGAGAGTCTCCCCATCATGCTTGTTGTAGCCCTCTCTCGCAGAGGTGGATGTAGCCCTATGGGCAGTTTTCATTAACTAATAGAAGGATCTATTTCTCGGGAAAAAAAAAAAAGTCTTCCAAGTGTATGGTCATCACCCGAAGCGGAATGGATACTTTGCATGAAGGTGATGAGCATGGAGGTGGTGAAGAAGAATTTTCCTCACCAGGAGGTTTTCGGGCGCAACCCTTGGCAGCCTTGCGCTCACACCAAAGTTGCTTTTTCCCACCTCACGTCGATTGGCCGGCCGCTAAGTGCACGGTCCGCTCTCAATGAGCGAAAAGAGGAACAAGGGGAGGCTGGACAGGCCCTTCTTTCTTGGTTTACCTGTCCCTCTTCAAAAACACGATAGGAATCGACAAGCCCAAGAGGACTTGGGTTTCTTTCCTTGAGTGATACAGAACACTGCCAAAGCTCTGATACCAATGTAAGACGATGATGTCGACGACGGGTACTGCTGGTCTATGTCGACGACGATGGTGACTGTGACGATGACGACGATGGTGTCGTCCTCAAGTCCGGGACAGCGATGGCGATGACGAAGGTGTCATTGTCAGGATAGGGATCTGCGATGACGATGATGATGTCGACGACGACGATGGTGTCAATGACGACGGCGTCAAAGCTGAAAACTGAAATGCTGGTGGCAATGGCTGAAACGTTGGTCTTCTTCTTCTTGAGAAAACGCTAGGGCTCTTGCTGAGGTGCTGCCTGACTGCTGGGTGTCTGTCTCCTGCTGTCCCTGCCAGAGTAACAGGGAACGGGCGGAACGGACCCCTCCCGTTCCCGGAACACGTTCCCGGCCAACTTGGGTCCCCGAAACGGAAACGGCAACGGAACGGTTCCGTTCCTGGGTGTAACCGGAACGGCAGGGCGGAACGGGTAGGGAACGGACGAACCGGAACGGGAACGCGTGAGCGGAACGGAACGGGAACGGCAGATTTCAAATTTTGAAAAAAATGACCGTTTTTTAAAAAAAACAGGGGGCGTTTAGGGACTGTTTTTGAACGTTTGAGGGAGGGGTAGACTCTAACTCCTATATAATGCCTCAAGGGCAAGGTTGAGAGCTCATAGCCTCATCCTTCCCTCAAGGCTCAAGCTCTCTACGTCCGCTCTAGCCTCTTCCAAGTTCCTCAAGCCTCAAGGCTCAACCTTCAAGGCTTCAAGCTCTCTCTCCTTCTCCCTTGGGCCTCAAGGCTTTAAGCCTCAAGGCTCAAGTGAAAGCTCACTCTCCCTCTCTCTCCATCTCTCCCTTTTCCTCTCTCTCTCACGGCTCGCCATCTCTCCATAATACATATCTCCCTCATCTCTCTCTCCCTATCACTCCATCTCTCCCTCTCCCTCTCCCTATCTCTCCCAAGTCCCTCTCTCCTTTCTCTCTCAAGCTCCCTCCCTCTCTCGAGTCTCACATGGCGCAAGCTTCCGCATCAAGTGAACGTGTGCCCTTGGTGCGAAGAAGAAGAAGGAGGAAGTATCATGGTGGGACGAAGTGCATTCCCGAGTGTTGGGAAAGTCCGGTGGTGCCCGTGCATGGAAGTGCAAACTATGCGGCTTCGAGAGGCAATCCGGCACAACCAAAGTCCGCGCTCACCTCCTTAAGCTAGAGGGACAACAAGTGGCAATATGCAAGGAGGTCAACGAGCATTTGTTGAAGGTCTTTCAAGCCAAGGATGCCGCCATCAAAGCCAACAACGAAGAGAAGGATGCAGCCAAGCCGAAGCGCCCCGCAATCGACCCCAACGATTTGCTCTTTCCCTCTTCTAAACCTTCTTCATCCATCAGTGGTAATAGTAATGCGGCGACGGCGGAGACGGGGGGGACATCATTTCGATCAGCATTCTCAACCCCTAATACTACGCCGGTCTCCACTCCCAAGCCGCACCAACGCACTCTACATGCCACTTGGGATCCGAAAAGGAAGGAGGATGTGGATGCAAGTGTTGCACGCTTCTTCTATCATGACCACATTCCCTTCATAAAGGCTCGGTAAGACATTCCTCCATTTTTGGATTTAGATATATTGACCAGTTTATTAATTTAACTTTGAATCCTAATACCTATGTGTTACCTCTTATGTGTAGGTCGGAGTACTTCAAGACTATGTGCACAAGGATAGGAGAGTATGGGGCACGATATGTGCCACCATCTTCCGAGGCCCTCCGCACTACTCTACTCGATAGAGAGAAGGCCGTTGTGGAGACGGCAACCCTTAACATGAAGAGGCAATGGACCAAGTATGGAGTGACCCTCATTGCGGATGGATGGAGCGACACCAGGAGGAGATCCATTCATGGCATTGTTGCCTATTCCAAAGGGGAAATGTATTTTGCCCACTCCCATGATGCTACAGAAACAGGAAAATCAGCCGATGTCCTTGCAGGAGAGTGGGCCTCCGCCATAGAGACCATTGGGTCCGAACTTGTGATAGGGCTAGTCACTGATGGGGAGGCATCGAACAGGGCAGCCGGGGCTATTTTAGAAGGCACATACCCCCACATCACGGTGTCCTTTTGTATGGCGCATTGCCTTAACAACCTCCTGAAGGATTTCGGCAAACTACCTTGGATAGAGCCTCTCTTTGCCTCTACAGCCAAAGTGGTTTCTTTTGTCAACAACCACAACGTCCTTCGAGCAGAGTTCTTGAAGCGGTCGGGGGGGGAAGTTCTTCTCAAGTATTGTGAGACCCGCTTTGCCTACAACTTTCTTATGGTAGGCCGATTTGTGGAGTGTCAGAGTGCAGTGCGGCAGCTCTTCATCAGTACAGAGTTTGCTGAGACTTCCCATGCACGTACAGCAACAGGGATCATTTGTACAGAGAAGGTAGAGGATCCAGAGTTCTGGGAGTCTCTCAAGACTCTTGACAAAATGGTAAAACCAGTGATTCACTTGCTTAGAGTGATAGATGGTATGCAACCTAGTGTTGGCAAGGTTTATGAAGCAATGGATCGCATGGTGGAGGCGCTTGGAGATCTTGAGAAGGACCCAGATAGGCTTGAAGAAATCAAAGACCTATGCAGCAGCAGGTGGAACTCCTATAGTTCACCTCTTCATGGTGCAGCTTTTGTGTTGGATCCAGAGTTCCAAGGTGCAGGACAGGAGCATGATTCAGAGGTAAATACACATTGGAACACTATTTTGAAGAGGCTTCACCCTGATAGAGACATGCAGCGCAAAATCAAGGATCAGCTTGCATTTTACACGGATATGCGAGGATCATTTGGGACTGCCGATGCCCAAATTGATCGCACCAAGATTTCCTCGGTCTTGTGGTGGCAAGAAAATGGTTCAGATGGTCCCGATCTTCAGCGACTTGCTATCCGCATTCTCAGCCAAGCGGTTAGCTCCTCTTGCTTGGAGCAATTGTGGAGTGTTTACAGCCACATTGCATCTAGAAAGAGGAACCGACTTGGAGTGGAGAAAGCAAATGACCTTGTTTTTGTCAGTGCAAACTTACGAATGCTTTGCAAGTCAGCATCTAAAGTGACAGACCCTTTTCTACAGTGGGAGATGGAGGCAGAGGCAGAGGTGCTTGGAGAGGCGGCAGCATCTACACATGAGGATGAGCCTATGCAGGAGGATTGGAATGATATTCATGAGATCCAAGACACCACTACAGATTGGGAGGCAGGAGGCTTTTCTCAAGCATGACTCATGAGTAATGACTGATTGCTCCTTATATCTTTTTGTAGCGCCTTGGCTGGCCTTGTAAGCCATCGTCATGATCTATCTAGTATCATTGTTTTGCTCCAAGCTTTTGTGTGGAGTCTAGACTCTTTTAATTTTAAGTTAAGTTAATGTCCTTTCTATGAAGAATCAAGATGCTTTTGTGTCATGTGAATGGTGGATTCGTGTCATGAGTCATGACCGCACCTTAAGACTTAAGCATCATTGCAAAGCATGCCTAAATAGGATTCTACTTGGAGTAATGAGTGTGTGTGGCTCTCTACTAACATATAGGTTGAATCCACCCTAATTTAAGCATAATTCGAGTTTACCGTTCCGGCCCCCGTTCCCGTTCCGCTTTTTCGGGGGGCCCCCGTTCCGGAAACGTTCCGGAGGCCCCCGTCCCCGTTCCCCGTTCCCGTTCCGGGTAACTTTGGGACTCCCTGCTTCTTCTACCTCTACTGAGTGCCCAATGGGTTTCTTTTATAGATCTTTAGCAGTTTGCCCTACCTACTTTTCCAACAAACTTACAAAAAGAATTCCAAAAGTCACTTTTGATAAAATGACTTATAAGAGGTGGTTCACGCGGTAAAATGCCTGCATTGTGAGAGTGAGCAGCGAAAAGAGTGTGAGCCACGCGCCCCGAAAATGCTAGAGAGAGAGAGAGAGAGAGAGAGAGTGTGAGAAAACGCAAGTGCTCTGCAAATGATGCTCTCAATACACAATCTGTATGACTACAAGACCCTAAGCATTCTATTATAGAATCTTAGGTTGAGGTAGGGCAAAAATGTGTAACTGGTGCAAAAAACATAAAAGCCCAAAAATGGCTAAAAATGTGTACACCCAGCCAGGCTCAGAAAATGACCGCGGCCGACACATGCTAAAAGTGTCCGCCCATGCAATCTACATGATGTGCGACGGGTGCCAACCTGGGACAATCACTAGCCGTACAAAATGGTGAAGCAACGGTGGTGTAACTCTTAACACCCCCTCTCAGCACCATATGCTGAGACAACATAGAGGAGTCGAAGGTGAGAAGCCAAAGTCCGCTGAGGTACAGCCTTCTAAAGATGTCAGTTGCATTGTCCGTTGTAGGAACATACGATCTCCAACCAAAACCCGCTCCCAAACATAGTGGTACTGCACCTCAATGTGCTTAGTTCGAGTGTGAAAGATAGGGTTCTTGGCAATAGCAATGCAACTCAGATTGTTGCACAAAAGACGAGTCATAGCAATATGGGGAAAAAACAACTTTCCCAGTAATCTCCGTAGCCATATGGCCTCACAAGCAGCATAGCAAGCTGCTCTGTACTCTGCCTCTGTAGAAGATAGCGCAACGGTGGGTTGCCGCTTACTGCTCCATGAAATGGGTCCTGAGCCGAGTGTGAAAACTACTCCTGTAATAGAGCGTCGAGTATCTAGATTTCTTGCCCAATCTGAATCGCACCAACCAAGTAAGGTGCAACCCTTGGAGTGACCATAGAACAAACCATGGTCGAAGCTGCCGCTGATGTACCGCAAAGTACGTTGGGCACACTGTCAATGTCGCTGACGAGATCGGGTGTTGAAGGAACTGAGGACAGAAACTGTGTAACAGATGTCTGGTCGAGAATAAGTCAGCCATACGAGGCAGCCAACAACATTCCTGTACTGCTCCAAGTCAATCAGTGGGGAAGGATCGTGAAGCGATACGTTCTCTTCCAGGCTCAAGAGGAGTACCAATCGGTCTGCAGCCTGTCATTTGGAATCTCTCCAGGATAGCATTCGCATACTTTGAGAAAAGAAGATGCTGTATGGTGTCTGAAAAATCTGGAATCCAAGAAAATAGTGAAGAAGCCCAAGATCAGTCATCTCAAAACGCGTCTCCGTAGCTTTCATGATCGACTTGATCCTACTGGTCCAAGAGCTTGTGAAAATGAGATCGTCCACATAGACAATCACTATCGCAACCAAAGAGCCATCAGAGACAACATAACAGTTGGAATCTGATGAGGTACGTCGTAACCCCAGCTTCACGAGAAACTAGTCAAGTGTGAGGTACCACTGTCGTCTAGCCTGCTTCAGTCCATACAATGCTTTCCACGACTGATAGACCCAATCCTCCTTTCCGGGTACACGAAACCGGGGAGGTTGCTCCACATAAACTTCTTTATCCAAATCTCCATTCAGAAACGCACTTTTGACATCCCTCTGGAACGTAGACCAACCAAAGTTGGCTGCGAGAGCAAACACCGTGCGGTAGCGTAGAGCAACATCCGGCGTGTAGCAAGCGGTACAAGCACACTCCTCCCCTCGCTGTGTGAAACCCCAAGCAACAAGTCTCGCCTTCTATTTGTCTGGGGAACCATTGGCCTTGTACTTTGTCTTGAAAACCCCGTTCGATGGGGCCCGAAGTGACAAAAAAGATTAAAATAAAGCAGGACCCCCACACACAGAAAAAGCTGTCAGATTTCCGAAAATTGCGTTGGCATGATGACATGGCAGGCTGTACAGATTTCCGCGTTTTGCGCTCGTTGATGACGTGGTAGCTGTACGGATTTTCGTAAATTACGTTGGCAGCTTTTGGCATTGCTTTTGGAACCAGAAGCTTTTGAGTTTAAAGGCTTTTCATGTAAACTGCTTTTCATAGGCCAAGGGCCTTTAGATATGTGCTAAGGGCTCATTCTCTGGCATGCTTCCTGGAGAAGGCGCAGAGTCTGGAGTACCGGCTTGTACTGTATTGGTGCAATATAAAGAAACACCGAAAGGGGGCCCAAGGTTTGGGGCCAATACTCTTTGGGGTGGATTTCCGCCACTCCGTGTCGCGCGTCGTCTCTCTCTTTCAGTTCAATTGTTATTTAAGTACTAAAAGTCTGTTTAGTCTGTTCTTTTCTATTGGCACGTGGTGCTCGGCTTGTGACAGTGGTATCAGAGCATCAGGTGTGTGCTTTTCTGAAAGCATACCGGTCCTACAAAAGAGCAGACAGAGCTATTGGAATTTTATTTGAGGTATCTTCGGGCTCCGACCTTGGACTTATTAGCCACTCCCACCCTTTACTTCATCGCGCATCGGGCGCGCTCCCGACTTCATTGCAGTGTCTTACAGGGCATAAGCCATAAAGAACCCAATACTTGGAATCCATGGATTCAATAGAATATTTGCAGTTTCTGCTCAATGAGCTTCACGACATTCTTTCGCGGCATCCTCAGCAGAATCTTCCGATGCTGCAAAGTTTTCAACAATTTTTGAGCTACATGTTACCTCCTCTGATGCCCCAGGTGGTACCTCCTCCGGCACCAGAAAGTACGAGAGCTTCCAACCGGCAACCTTCTCAGCCGTCTGTTCCGATCGGGGGAGTCTTCAGGAATATGGTGCAGCCATCTGACCTTGATCCAGTGCAACCGCCATTGCCACCGCCATTGCCCCCACCTCCACCACCACCATCGCCACGAGGCTACAATGGTTGGAGCCCACTTGGATACCCTTGTTATCCATACCCGGGATATGAGCCTAACCAACCCAAAGATTTTAAAGATGGTGGCACGACAGTTAAATTTTTCACTTTTTTCGGGATGAAAGATCGCAAGAAAGCATTGCAGTTCCTACAGCAATTCGACAACATCTATGCTTTAGGGAACTACACAGAAGAATCCAAGATTTCTCGAGCAACAGGATTTCTTAAAGATAATGCTATGCAACCGCATGCTCCAAGGACCTGGCAAGCTTTCAAGACTGTTTTTGCACGTAGTTACATGACTTCGATGTTTGAAGTCCGGATTTTGGTAGAGTGGGGCAACTTGAAAATGCTTGCCACCGAAACCATGGACGACTATAACCAAAGGTTTCTCGACGTGTACCTTCCGGTGTCCTTCTTTAACTTCATTCCCTTGGAGGACCAGTGCGAGCGCTACACCATTGGACTACCATCACCATTGTAGGAATATTGTCTCTCCAAGTAAGTCTCTACCATGCAAGAGCTTATGGACCGTGCCGTGGTCGGCTACAAGCTCATGAAAGGAAAGTTGGAGTTTACCACAAAAGAACCTCTGGCCACTAACCTGAACTCCCGACAACAACGAAAAATTCTCGGGAATCCCGTGAAAACCAACCTCGACGGCCTCGTTTGACACAACGTCAACGAGACGCCTTGTTACAAGAAGGCCGATGCTTCGAATGTTTCCAAACAAGGCATATGCTCAATACATGTCCTGAGCGAGCCTCGACGTCCTCAATGCAACCTTTTGCTCCCACGTTAGACAAATCCTCGGGGCCACCTCTGGCGAGGAAGGCTAGACTTGCTATTGGACTAGTACCCGATATTTATGTACACCTCGAGAGTTTTAATGAATTATGCAGAGCTTATGGAAAAGTCAACGGCTTGAAAGCCCTTATTTTCTTTGACCCCGGAACTATGGAAAACTTCATCCATTCTTGAAGCAGATGCACTTTGATTATGATGCTGAGGGTGGAGAAATTGAAGTTGAGCTAGCCATGGGGCAAACTCAGAAAGTGGTACCGCTCATTGGTGCACTTCCAGTGACTATACAAGATTATCATGGAAAAGTCGATTTCCACATTATGAAGTTGGGCAATTGCGACGTTCTCTTCGGCATGCCCTGGCACGACAAGAATGATGCAACTCTCTAGGTCCGGAACCGAACCATCACCGTGATGCAGAAGAGCAAGCTCGTTGTCCTCAAAGTTCGGTTGTCCGAACAAAACCCTGAATGACCTCTCTAGTTGTTTTCTAGTTAGATACTTTTGAACATTGTTTGAGAAAGTATTGTTTGAGATTTGTTTGAAATGGATGCTATCTGTTTTAAGCCTGTCTTGGTGCCGATTTGAGATGTAACAAACTGCTGACGCGTCAAAGCCTAAAGAATGGAGCCAACTTACAGATGCTGGCCGAGGGGTCTAAACCCTAAGAAGAACAAGTAACAGAAGAAGAGGTCCTACTAACTTACGGGGATCCCGTCCGATGGGGCCCCAAGCGACATAAAGGATTAAAATAAAGCAAGACCCACACACATAGGAAAAGCTGTCAGATGTCCGAAAATTGCGTTGGCATGATGACGTGGTAGGTTGTACGGATTTCCGCGTTTTGCTCTCGCTGATGACGTGGCAACGGATTTTCGTAAATTACGCTGGCAGCTTTTGGCATTGCTTTTGGGACCAGAAGCTTTTGAGTTTGAAGGCTTTTCATGTAAACTGCTTTTCATAGGCCAAGGGCCTTTAAATATGTGCTAAGGACTCATTCTCTGGCATGCTTCCTGGAGAAGGTGCAGAGTCTGGAGTACCGGCTTGTACTGTGTTGATGCAATATAAAGAAATACCGAAAGGGGCGCCAAGGTTTGGGGCCAATACTCTCTAGGGTGGAATTCTGCCACTCTGTGTCGCGTGTTGTCTCCCTCTTTGAGTCCAGTTGTTATTGAAGTACTAAAAGTCTGTTCAGTCTGTTCTTTTCTATTGGCACGTGGTGCCTGTCTTGTGACAGTGTCAATAGCAGTCGCGGTTGTGTGCACCTCGGGTCTATCCATTGGACATGTCAGTTCTATGGTAGACCACCCTTGGCCACTTGTTTGAGCATATTGTTATCAGCATGGAGAGCGTTTCCTAGATCTCTCTCTCTCTCTCTCTCTCTCTCTCTCTCTCTCTCTCTCTCTCTCTCATTCTCGAATGTTCTGTCTCTTTCTACCTTAGTGATCTTTCTTCTCCACAAGTGTGCCATGTTCATGTGTTTGGCATTGCAAGTGTTGTAGATCGGATTCGAGGTGAAAACCGGATCTCGAGCCAGTTCTTGTCTTCATTGCATCTTCCGCTGCCACCTTTGACATGGTATCAAAGCCTTAGGTGTCACGACCTGCCATGAGGCATGTCCCTCTCCACCTAGATCAATTCTCTTGCTTGGAGTTGTTATCGCTAGAGCCTTGCTTTCTCAGGGGGCTAGGGCAGCCCATGACGAGATTGTGTTAGTGGTCTCGTGTGCAGGAGCAGTTGGCAGTGTCAGTAGCTGTTGCAGTCGTGTGCACCTCGATTGGGAATGTCAGTTCTATGCCGGACCACCCTCGGTCAATCAGCATGGAGAGCATTTTCCAGATCTCTTTCTCTCTTTCTCTGTCTCTCATTCTCAGATGTTTTGTCTTTTAAGTTTTTTTACCTCAATGATCTCTCTTCTCCTTAGGTGTGCCTTGTTCATGTGTTTGGCATTGCAAGTGTTCTAGATTGGAGTCGAGGTGAAAGCCGGATCACGAGCCAGTTCTTGTCTTTATTGCATCTTCTGCTGCCACCTTTGACATTTCCGAGATTGAAAAGTGGCCTTCTCCAAGAAGTTGACCCAAAGAAGATAGGCTCTCAATATGTGGATATAAGGATGAAAGAAGATATACTCAAATTTTTGGCGGAGGGTTGAGGAGTTGATTGAAGCATCGATGAAATGTTTTTCTATAAAAATGATAATATTACAAATAATGCAGGTTTTTAACTTAAATGTATGACATATGTAAAGGATGTGAGTTGGCTTAGTATGCAATGATGTGATGAAAAAAGAAACAGCATACGGCATGATCAATGAAAGGAATGTGTGTTGAACAAACTATGCGTGTTAACAGTGCTCAAGCAGGATTTGTGAAAGGTATGTGTGTTGGACATACTATGCAATCTTATGATGTGCAAATAGCACAGAGACAAAGTTGAGCACAGTATGCATGTTGAACTTACTAGACCATGGAATCACTTCATGCCATATTTCTACATCTATCTATTGTGAGTATCTGTGTATGTTAACTTGAGTCGATAGATGAATGGCTGCAATATTCTCTCTTCGCGAAAAGTTATCTGTGAAGCTGCATATCTTCATGAGGCAGTAACTGTTACCGATGTTGGTTAAGTCTTGTTTGTGTAGATGTAATCAAGGAGTATTATTTTCCTTTAAGAGGAGGGTGTCGTGGCAAAACGACCAACTGGAGCAAATGGACGAAAAACACCAAAATTGGTGCTCAAGTCCAAGTACGAATATTCTAAAAATGTGCCGCAAATTTTGATGCAATTTACGACGTTGATGGCGTGCCAGCCGTGTAGCATGGATGATGTGACAATAGCTTAGGTGGGGTGTTTTTTGAACCCAAGATTTTAAAAAGCTGGCGCTTTAAGGTTAAAACTTCGACAATACATATCTTGAAGCGAAATTTATAAAAGTAGAGCCTTGTAGCTGAAAGATTGCAGAGTTAACGCTGGAAAGCAGTGGCAAGAATGCTAGATCCAAGGCCCAAAGTTGTAGGAAACTGCAGTGTTGCATGGATCTGGTGATGGAAAAATGGCTGAGTGGCTCCAGATCTGAGGCTGATCAATAGCTGCAGAAAATGCAAGTAAATTACTAGAAGAATTCAAGATTCATTGCGCAATATGAAAATTATCTCGCACTTGTACCTTTTTCCTTGCAATGGTAATTTTTCTTTGTACTTTTAAGTAATGTAATCTGGTAGTTTCCTCAGAAAATAAGGCATAGAGTTTGAGAAAACTTTGCAACGATAGTTTTATGTTTTCTTTCTTGAATTCAATATCAGATGAAGGGATAAAATACTACGATGTACTTGAAGGGAAAGGTGGCGTGGTGGAGAGAGGTCGAACTGTTTTGGTGATTACATGGCCTTGTCTTCTATCTATAGCCGAAACATTTGTAGCATATAGATCTCACATGTATGTTTCTATATGCCAAGTTTTCACATGCAGGTACACTTTGACTGCATGTATCGTGGCATTGATGCTGTCTCAAGTCGCGAGTCTAAAATACTAGGTGGAAATCGAGTCATAGCACAGGTACTTGATGATTTGAGCATGATCATATTTTTGTTCAGGGAATTCAATTTGGAAGATTTCAATGCTTATTTCAACCGTCCACGTCACTTTTCACTTGCTTAACTTCACACAAAGATTTTCTTTCAAATCCATTACAAGTTACATTCCCTATCTGGTAATAATTTTGTGGTGGTAGGCCATGTAAAGATCCATATATAGATTTTCCACCACTGCAAAAAACCTTACATTTTTGTGAAAGAATTTTGCACCACGTATTTGAGGATTTTTTTTCTTTCTAAGAAAGGCTTTTGACATTAAAAACTCTCTCCTCAACTAGTTGCGAGCTAATGGCATGATTTGAAGTTTATCTTAGACAATTAATACATTATTAAAAATATTCTACATGTAGCTTGTACATGACACACCTCATGAAATCATTTTCGTCTCTTTTACTTAATCCATTGAAGGTATGCATGACTCCATAAAAGCAATGTTGTATCAACAATCTAGGATAGACTTTGAATCATGATGTTCGTTGGAAGCTGGGTGGGGATAAGAATTTCTAAGAGCAAAACTTTTTCATTAAAAAAGGGACGGAAAATTCTCAACATGTCAGTGGGACTTACTGAATCACTCGCAAATGGTACAAGGAAATCACAACAATGTGACATTTTGCATTATACAATTGGATCTCTATTGTGCATCTCCATATGGTGGATGGTCTGCTGTAAACAGGTGCTTGAACTCATGGCCCTTGCATTAAAGTCCCCAACCAAGATGATATCTCCCACTCTTAAAGTACTCCACCATATGGAAAATTTGCTAAGCTACTATAAAAGAAACCTAGCGCTAGCACTTTCTGGCAGAAGAGGCAGCAGAAGTTCCAGCAACTTGTAGTGCACCTTCTTAGCAAGACCGGTAAGAGGCCTAGCGTTTTCCAGCCAACAAGTTTTGACAGCGTTTTTGGATCTTCCTTCCCTAGCATTTTCAGCAGTAGATGCAGCATAGTGTTTTTCATCAACAACAGATTTCACCTATCGTTTTTCAGTTGCAGACCTTGCCTAGCGTTTTGCAGTTTTTGGCGTTAGATCAGCCCCAGTGCATCAGCGTTTTCAGTTTTCAGCACAGATATCACAGCAGATCCTGCCCCAGCCTCGCAGATATCACCTACCTGCAGCAGATCCTCGCCGTATCGTCATATCAACTAGTGTTTTCAGTTTCAGCTCGCTGTTCGCAGATTTCAGCATCTGCATTTTCAGCGCATCGTCGTCGCGTCGTCGCCATCGCCGTCCTCGCCGACACAGTGTCAGTATACAACAGAGAGTCGGCAGTTAGCAGATTTCAGCCCTAGCGTTTTCAGATTTCAGCCTGTCCTCATTGTCGTCGTAATCATAGTCGTCCACATCGTCGGCAAGTCCATTGTATCTAGACCATTGTACTGGATTTGTGCAATCAATAGCATAGACCTCTCTCGCCATAGAGAGGGGGGCCCTTGGAGGAGGGCTTGAGAACCGTTTGGTGTCGTATTCTTCTCTCTCTCTCTCTCTCTCTCTCTCAGCACCTTCATTCACAGTAGCATTCAATTTGTTTGTGATCATTGCACTCTCTCACTAGAGGAACGGAAGGCTCTCCCTTTCGTAAGTAAAAGGAACCCTTGAACGCAGTTCGGAGCATTCATCTTGAGCAAAGTCAACATTCCCTTCCGCTGCACCTGACATTGGTATCAGAGCTTTGTGTGCGTTGCACCTGACATTGGTATCAAAGCTCTGTGCGTGCTTCGGCTTCGCGAACTCTAAGTACAAAGAACCCAAAGAACCCAAAGAACCCAAGAACCCAAGTTGAACCAAAGAACCCAAAGAACCTCACCCAAATTTTTTTTCATGAACAATCTTTGAGTCCCGACCATGGACTTACCAGATCCCATCTTCATTGCCATGTCTTTGAAGGAAGATCGACATTGGATACACGAATACCCAGATCTTGAGTACCAAGATCTCCTAGCCTTGTATGTAGCTATGGAAAGAGTTGGAGACGGGATCTCTAGCCTCTTTGGTATTTGCATTCGCATGTAGCGTACATCCATTTCCTTCGTCATTGAACCTTTGGGAACGACTCCAGAACCAAACCTCAGTCCATCAGCACCGGTAATGTTTTCACCACTTCAGTGTTCGGGGAACAACTCTTGCTACAGCAGGCAAAGTCAACACTATCTGGTATAGAGTCCAGGCTGATATTCGGCAATCGAAGTAAGGCTGCACAATGACCCTTACACGGTGTTTGCATCGCCAGCAACACCCACAGCACCCGTAGTACCATCAGTCCCTGGTTCCGGAGGAATCTTCTTTGGGTTGTGCATCCACAACATCAGAAGCATTTATTAGTCAGCATCAGAGGTATAGATAGAAGTTCGGCAGTTGTGCCTCACTTTTAACGGGGACGGGGGGGGGGGGGGGGGGGGATATCACGTGCTCACTTCACTTGCGCCACGTGGTCACGCTTCTGCCATAGTCTAGCATGAGTCTTAGCTTAGGATTGAGCCTGGCACCTTTGTGAGCCTCTATCAGGACGTGCATGTCCAGGCGAGTCACACTTGCATACCCTCTCTTGCATAAGAACAATCATTTCATCATGCATGTTAGAGTTACACCACCGTTGCTTCACCATTTTGTACGACTAGTGATTGTCCCGGGTTGGCCACCCATCGCACATCATGTAGATTGCATGGGCGGACACTTTTAGCACGTGTCCGGCCGGTCATTTTCTGAGCCTGGTTGGGTGCACACATTTTTAGCCATTTTTGGGCTTTTATGTTTTTTGCACCAGTTACACATTTTTGCCCTACCTCAACCTAAGATTCTATAAATAGAATGCTTAGGGTCTTGTAGTCATACAGATTGTGTATTGAGAGCATCATTTGCAGAGCACTTGCGTTCTCTCTCTCTCTCTCTCTCTCTCTCTCTCTCTCTCTCTCTCTCCAACGTTTTCGGCGCGCGTGGCTCACACTCTTTCCGTTGCTCACTCTCACATGGTATCAGTCACCAACAACGGAGAATCTGCATCGATCTCTCCTCCTCAGGCTAGCGCTAGCACTTCTGCCCCATCGTGACGGATCTCAAAAACGCTGATTAGTGCTTTTCAGCCCTAGCGTTTTTTGCAAGAACAGCAGCATTTTTGCATCTACAGCCTTGATCTGCATCCTTCTCCCTAGCGCTTCCCTCTTGCAGCAAAATTGCACCAAAACCAGCATCAACATCTGTTGGCGTTTTTGCAAACCCTAGCATTTTTAGACAGATCTGCGTTTTGTAGATCTTGCTGCGTTTTTCCGTGTTTTGCTGGTGTTTTTGGTGATTTGCGGCGTTTTTCACAAAACGTTGATCTTGTGCACCTACGGGAGCGGCCAAGGAACACCCAGGAGTCTTCTACACTGCCTCAAACTTGCAGATCTACACCTTGGACAAGTATCTACACCCATTCGGCACCATTTTCGGTACTTATTACTTGCTGTTTTTTCTCTGTTTTCAGCCCCTCAACGGCTGAAAAGTGCAAGAACCCTCTCCTCTGACACTGCGATGCTCCCGTACCGACCGATGGCGTACAGGCACGTTGAAAATCTCTATTACAGCAGTGTTTTCAGCACCCTTTGCAGCGTTTTTCGGGAGGACAACAATCTGAATTTTTACCTCTTGTGCGGTTGAACCATGCCTTGCTCGTCAGGACACTATCCTGTGGTTGTCCGTGCGGTTATCTTGGAATGCTACAGCCTTGGGAACGATACCTTCATCGACGACTTGCAATCTTATCGATCTACCTTTGGGACTTCTATCTGAGCACGCGACATGTCGACTCCGAAGCAGAAGGGACAACAAGAGTCCTAGAAGGGGGCCACTACGTCTTGAGTAACTACGGCCACTTCCACTTCTGCGACTACGTCGGCATCTGCCAACGCTACATCCAACAATCATGTGTCACAAACTGCAGACGTGTCAAAGCCTAAAGAATGGAGCTAACTTGCAAATGTTGGCCGAGGGGCCTAAACCCTAAGAAGAACAAGTAACAGAAAAAGTCGTACCAACTTATGGGGACCCCGTCCAATGGGGCCCCAAGTGACAAAGGATTAAAATAAAGCAGGACCCCCACACACGCAAAAACTGATTACGTGGCAGATTTTCAAAAATTTCGCTCGCATGATGACGTGGCAGGCTGTACGGATTTCCGCGTTTTGCGTTGGCTGATGACGTGGCAACTGTATGGAATTCCGAATTTTACGTTGGCAGCTTTTGGCATTGCTTTTTGAACTAGAAGCTTTTGAGTTTTAAAGTCTTTTCACTGTAACTGCTTTTCAGGCCAAGGGCCTTTAAATATGAGGTTAGGGCTCATTCTCTGGCATGCTTCCTGGCGAAGGTGCAGAGTCTCAAGTACCGGCTTGTACTGTGTTGATGCAATATAAAGAAATACTGAAAGGGGCGCCAAGGTTTGGGGCCGATACTCTCTGGGGTGGAATTCCGCCACTCCGTGTCCCGTGTCGTCTCTCTCTCTCTCTCTCTCTCTCTCTCTCTCTCTCTTTCAGCTCATTTGTTAATGAAGTGCTAAAAGTTTGTTTAGTCTGCTCTTTTCTATTGGCACGTGGTGCCCATCTTGTGACAGTGGTATCAGAGCATCAGGTGTGTGCTTTTCTGAAAGCATACCAGTCCTACAAAAGAGCAGACAGAGCTTTTTGGAATTTTAGTTGAGGTATCTTCGCCCGCCAACCCTGACTTATTAGCCACTCCCACCCTTACTTCATCGCGCATCGGGCGCGCTCCCGACTTCATTGCAGTGTCTTACAGGGCATAAGCCATAAAGAACCCAATACTTGGAATCCATGGATTCAATAGAATATTTGCAGTTTCTGCTCAATGAGCTTCACGACATTCTTTCGCGGCATCCTCAGCAGAATCTTCCGATGTTGCAAAGTTTTCAACAATTTTTGAACTACATGTTACCCCCTCTGATGCCCTAGGTAGTACCTCCTCCTCCGGCACCAGAAAGTATGAGAGCTTCCAACTGGCAACCTTCTCAGCCGTTTGTTCCGATCGGGGGAGTCTTCAGGAATATGGTGCAGTCATCTGAGTGCAACCGCCTTTGCCACTGCCATTGCCCCCACCTCCACCACCACCGCCACCAGGCTACAATGGTTGGAGCCCATATGGATACCCTTGTTATCCATACCCGGGATATGCGCCTAACCAACCGAAAGATTTCAAAGATGGTGGTACGACAATCAAATTTTTCACTTTTTCTGGGGTGAAAGATCTCAAGAAAGCATTGCAATTCCTACAACAATTCAACAACATCTATGGTTTGGAGAACTATACAAAAGAATCCAAGATTTCTCGAGCAACGGGATTTCTTAAAGATAATGCTATACAATGGTGGAGTTCAATCGCGACACAACAACATGCTCCAAGGACCTGGCAAACTTGCAAGATAGTTTTTGCACGTAGTTACACGACTTTGATGTTTGAAGTCCGGATTTTGGCAGAGTGGGGCAACTTGAAAATGCTTGCCACCGAAACCATGGACGAATATAACCAAAGGTTTCTCGATGTGTACCTTCCGGTGTCCTTCTTTAGATCTGTTCCCTTGGAGGCCCAGTGCGAGCGATACACCATTGGACTACCATCACCATTGCAGGTATTGTCTATCCAAGCAAGTCTACCATGCAAGAACTTATGGACCATGCCGCGGTCGGCTACAAACTGATGAAGGGAAAGCTAGAGTTTACCACAGAAGAATCTCCGGCCGCTAACCACAACTCTCGGCAACAACGAACAAATTCTCAAGTCTCGTGAAAATCAACCGTAAAGGCCTCGTTTGACGCCTCAACAACGAGACACCTTACTACAAGAAGGCCGATGCTTTGGATGCTTTCAAACAGGGCATAATCATTCTAATTGTCCCAAACGCACTGATAGACCAGAGGAGCCGACGCCCGCACCAACAGTCGACAGAACCCCAACGCCACCTCCTGCTAAGAGAGCTAGACCCGCTATTGGACTAGTTCTTGATATTTATGGCATACGCCTTGAGAGAACAAATGAATTGTGTCGAGCATATGGCAAAGTCAATGGCTTCAAAGCACTTATTTTCTTTGATCCCGGAGCTACAAAGAATTTCATCCATCCAGAATTTTTAAAGCATATGCACTTTGATTATGATGTAGAGGGTGGAGAAATTGAAGCTGAGCTAGCCACGGGGCAAACTCAGAAAGTAGTACCGCTCATTGGTGCTCTTCCAATGACTATTCAAGATTATCATGGAAAAGCTGATTTCCACACCATGAAGCTGGGCAATTGCGACGTTCTCTTGGGCATGCCTTCGCACGACAAGAATGATGCCACTCTCCAAGTTCGGAACCGAACCATCACCGTGATGCAGAAGGACAAGCCAGTCGTCCTCAAAGTTCGATTGTCCAGACAAAACCTCGAATGAACTCTCTCTATTTGTTTTTTCTTTATAGCTAGAAAATAATGTTTGAAAATTTGGTTAAAATAGAAAGTATCTGTTTTGGTGCCGTTTTTAGATGTTTGACTCCGGTTTCAATGATTGGTGATTTTACTCCCGGGTGGAGTAGTGAGAAATGTTGTTTTGGTATTGTTTGAACCTCGGAACGACGCAGGCCGATGCCTGGGGAGCGTTTGGTTGTATGCTTGTAAAATAATTGTTGTTGTGACTCCTAGCCCGGACCTGGATGGTTAAGCGGGAGGAGTATTAAGAAGTCTGAGCAGTGGTTACTCTCAGCACCTCCAAACGACGCAGGCTACGGTTTGGGGGGCGTTTGGTTGTAAAAGGCCTCTATATCTCCCGACCCGGACCTTTTTAGGTTATGCGGGAGGAGTGGTGAGGGAATCGTTGAATATCTCCCGGCCCGGACCTTGTTAGGTTATGCGGGAGGAGTGTTCATCGGCGGCTTTATGTTTCTATGTCTTGTAACATGCATATGTAAGCATTTGTGTTGCATTGTGATGTGCCAGCTCCTACTGAATATTCCTAATTGGATGAGATTGCGTGGGTATGTAATTTTTAAGTGCATCAAGACACCCGTGAAAGATCAGTACGGTCTGGGTGTGATGACTAATTTTACTACGCCGGAATATCAAGAGTTCCGATGTGGACGAAAGGAGAAGCTAACTCCTTGATCAAAAGGGCAGAAAGGAGAAGCTAACTCCTTGATCAAAAGAGCAGAAAGGAGAAGCTAACTCCTTAATAAAAAGAGCAAAGTGATTGTCCCTCAAAGTGTCCCTCGGAATGACCCTCAGAAAATTTTGAGCTAACTTGAGTTGTTTTGCAGATATGCTGTAATCACGGACGATTACTCTCTTTCAAGAAGGGGAGATGTCACAAACTGTTGACGTGTCAAAGCCTAAAGAATGGAGCCAACTTGCAAATGCTGGCCAAGGGGCCTAAACCCTAAGATGAACAAGTAACAGAAGAAGTCCTACCAACTTATGGGGACCCTGTCTGATGGGGCCCCAAGTGACAAAGGATTAAAATAAAGCAGGACCCCCACACACGCAAAAATTGATGACGTGGCAGATTTCCGAAAATTGAGCTCGCATGATGACGTGGTAGACTGTACGGATTTCCGCGTTTTGCATTGGCTAATGACGTGGCAGCTGTACGGAATTCCCGATTTTAGGCTGGCAGCTTTTGGCATTGCTTTTTGAACTAGAAGCTTTTGAGTTTTAAAGGCTTTTCAGTGTAACTCCTTTTAGGCCAAGGGCCTTTAAATATGAGGTTAGGGCTCATTCTCTGGCATGCTTCCTGGCGAAGCTGCAGAGTCTCGAGTACCGGCTTGTATTGTGTTGATGCAATATAAAGAAATACTGAAAGGGGTGCCAAGGTTTGGGGCCAATACTCTCTGGGTTGGAATTCCATCACTCCGTGTCGCGTGTCGTCTCTCTGTCTTTCAGTTTAGTTGTTAATGAAGTTCTAAAAGTTTGTTCAGTCTATTCTTTTCTATTGGCACGTGGTGCCCGTCTTGTGACATTATGCCCTCACCCAATTTGCTGAGGAGAAGAAGTTACCATCGCCTCTGGGAATGGTTGAATGATTTCACCCATTCGGCTACTCAGTCTTTGTTGCTAAATTGGCTTTATTTGACAGGAAAATAATTCTAAATGAATTATTGGATTTATAAGTGAGAGGGTTTTCTCGCTTGGAACACCAAGAAAAATAATTCTAAATGAATTATTGGAATTTTGAGTGAGAGGGTTTTTCTCACTGGAGACATCCGAGTACAGAGTATTCCTAGTGCGTCATTCAAAGTAATGACAGGAGCACCGAGAACGGGAGTATCTGTAAGGCCACCAGGAACGGGTACTTCTGATGCGTCGGGTGACAGGGAGCATTGGGAAGAAGTATTCGACCATCCGGGAACGGACATCTCTGATGCGTCATAGGATGGGTGACATAGAGTATCGCGAAGGAGATTGTACCGTAAGTTTGGTAGGAAAGGACCAGGTGATGGGTATTCCTGATGCGTCACAAGGTGGGTGACGGGTGCATCGTAAAGGGAATATCCATAGTCAGGAGGAAATTCCGAACTGTGTTGGAAATGTGCACAAGGAAAAGCAAGCACTGGAATGAAGATGGGTTCAGAGGAAACTTTGAGGAAATATAGATGCTTTCTAAGGAAGTGGAATTGCTTTTCGGGAAAGTAGATGCTTTCCCGCGAGGAAGTCTATGTCTACAGTGCAACTGTGCATATGATTGCATCCAGGGACGCCTGGGAAGTGCTGTGAAAGCATTGTTTTTAACTTTTAAGGTTTTATTGAGTTTTTGGGCAGATTCAGACCATTTTTAAAGGTGACCGTCTGCCCACTTAATAAGTGGGCAGCCTATGATTAAATAAAGCAATAAAACCAGCCAACGAATTTTTTTTGACAAAACCAAAAAAAAAAAAAAAAAACGGCCGCGATCTCTACGCGAGCAGCTATTCGTGCTGTGGCTAGGAGCTATAAAAGCATCACATGCCCTCACTCAAAGGAGGAGATCAGTTCTCGCAAGAAGATGCTGCTGCAGATTTCATATGCAAAGAAGACGTTGCCGGTGATGCCCATGGCTGTCCCAAGTGTACCAGATGTCGCCAAGAACCAGTGTGCGAGTTCCCTCACGAAGAAGTGCCTACGGAGTGTGTTTTCATCGCGACAAGTTGCTGTTTTTCTCTGTTTGCAGCCCATAAACGTCGTAGACGGGGCTGATTTACGAGAAGGAACCCGAGATCACACCTCTTTGGTGTGTAGGATTGGAAGAGAGGATTTTCTATGTAGAGATCTCTTCTGGGGAATTGCTTTTCGAGAGCCGAGTTGCGTTTCGAGCGTCGAGACTTTGAAGGTAACGACTTTCATGTTATGATCTCAGAGTATTTGATTGCAGGTGTACTTCCTCTTCGTGAGAGAGTAGGAGCAGAGGAAGGCATGAGCCTCTGCAGGATAAAAGCGCTTTGAGGAACTAGAGCCAGATCAGCCCAAAGGTTTCGTACCCGAGTTTGGGAAGTAGATCCACGGATCAGAGAGAGGTAGTCTCTCAAGTTGTGATCCGGAAGTTGGGATTCCCAAGTAAGGACTTCGTGTCTGGGAAAGCAGAGTTGTTCTGCAGGAAGAGGACTTTGGAAACAGAGTAGGAAAAGAGAGTTGCAAGGATGTCATGCCCTGAGTCTGGAAGGTGAGATCCAGAGGTGAGAACCTTGGTTTTCAAGGATTTGGAATAAGGAACGGAAGTTCCTTGGAATAGGGTTTTGCCCTAGGAATTGGAAGCTGAGGCTTCCAAGAACCGTCAAGTCTTATTCTAGAATGAACGTGGTAATACGTTTGGTTCAAGTGCTTGCATAGACTTCTCCTCAGTAATAAAGATACTATTATGGGGGGGGACCAGCCCATCTTCTGATCCCCGGTACTGTGTCGATCTTCTCACTCTCTATCTCTCTCTCTATCTATTTCTCTCTATATCCTCTGGCTTCAGTAATAAGTGATAAATCCTATTTATTCGAATATATTTTATATTGCTATGCGCTCCCGTTTGTGACAGCCTTTCCTTCCCACCGCCACTCAGGCCCAAGATTGACGAGTGGGGTTTACATCCAGAACCGTTCTCCTACCCATGCTTTGCAAGACATGACTGCTTATCAGGCTTACTATGGGCACAAGCCCTTGGTCTCACTCTTTCGAGTTTTTGGGTGTCCGGCCTCTGTCCATGCGACAAAAGTTAGACTTCAAGGCGAAGAAGCTCATCTTTCTGGGCTATTCACGAGAGTCTGACGGATACCGGCTTTATGATCCTGACGCCAAGACCACCACAATTAGCCATGATGTGACTTTCATGGAGCTCTTGAGCACTTGTGCAGAGGGGGCATCATCCAAGCCTATACCTTCCCTACCTCCTCGTCCACCTCCTACACCTGATCCTATCCCTGTTCCTGTTCCTGTTCCCTCTACACCACAACCAGTTACTTCACCCGATCATGTCATGTTAGATTCCGATTTTGATATGGATGGACGGTCCCACCTTGCAAGGAGAAGTTAGTTCCTGGTTGGCTTTACTCTACGGTTTCTTCCTTTGGAGTCACGAAGTTAGTAGACCCGCCAGACCTTGGACATCCTCGACGTTCTGCACGCCTCTTGGACATGCAAGCTTATGATGGCGCAGAGTTCGTGAACTTTGCACTCATTCAAGCTTCACCAGTTGAGCCTTCCTCGGTGAAGGAAGCACTCCGGCATGATTGCTGGAAGCGTGCCATGCAAACAAAGATGGACGCTATCGAGCGGAATAAAACTTGGACTTTGGTTCCCAGGCTCAACAAGCGGAAGGTGGTTTCTACGAAATGGATTTTCAAGACAAAGTACAAGGCCAATGGTTCCCCAGACAAATAGAAGGCGAGACTTGTTGCTTGGGGTTTCACACAGCGACCAGGCGTGGACTTTGACGAGACCTTTGCTCCCACCGCTCGCATGACTACCATACGCACGGTGTTTGCTCTCGCAGCCAACTTTGGTTGGTCTACGTTCCAGAGGGATGTCAAAAGTGCGTTTCTGAATGGAGATTTGGATAAAGAAGTTTATGTGGAGCAACCTCCCCGGTTTCGTGTACCCGGAAAGGAGGATTGGGTCTATCAGTCGTGGAAAGCATTGTATGGACTGAAGCAGGCTAGACGACAGTGGTACCTCACACTTGACTAGTTTCTCGTGAAGCTGGGGTTACGACGTACCTCATCAGATTCCAACTGTTATGTTGTCTCTGATGGCTCTTTGGTTGCGATAGTGATTGTCTATGTGGACGATCTCATTTTCACAAGCTCTTGGACCAGTAGGATCAAGTCGATCATGAAAGCTACGGAGACGCGTTTTGAGATGACTGATCTTGGGCTTCTTCACTATTTTCTTGGATTCCAGATTTTTCAGACACCATACAGCATCTTCTTTTCTCAAAGTATGCGAATGCTATCCTGGAGAGATTCCAAATGACAGGCTGCAGACCGATTGGTACTCCTCTTGAGCCTGGAGAGAACGTATCGCTTCACGATCCTTCCCCACTGATTGACTTGGAGCAGTACAGGAATGTTGTTGGCTGCCTCGTATGGCTGACTTATTCTCGACCAGACATCTGTTACACAGTTTCTGTCCTCAGTTCCTTCAACACCCGATCTCGTCAGCGACATTGACAGTGTGCCCAACGTACTTTGCGGTACATCAGCGGCAGCTTCGACCATGGTTTGTTCTATGGTCACTCCAAGGGTTGCACCTTACTTGGTTGGTGCGATTCAGATTGGGCAAGAAATCTAGATACTCGACGCTCTATTACAGGAGTAGTTTTCACACTCGGCTCAGGACCCATTTCATGGAGCAGTAAGCGGCAACCCACCGTTGCGCTATCTTCTACAGAGGCAGAGTACAGAGCAGCTTGCTATGCTGCTTGTGAGGCCATATGGCTACGGAGATTACTGGGAAAGTTGTTTTTTCCCCATATTGCTATGACTCGTCTTTTGTGCAACAATCTGAGTTGCATTGCTATTGCCAAGAACCCTATCTTTCACACTCGAACTAAGCACATTGAGGTGCAGTACCACTATGTTTGGGAGCGGGTTTTGGTTGGAGATCGTATGTTCCTACAACGGACAATGCAACTGACATCTTTAGAAGGCTGTACCTCAGCGGACTTTGGCTTCTCACCTTCGACTCCTCTATGTTGTCTCAGCATATGGTGCTGAGAGGGGGTGTTAAGAGTTACACCACCGTTGCTTCACCATTTTGTACGGCTAGTGATTGTCCCAGGTTGGCCACCCGTCGCACATCATGTAGATTGCATGGGCGGACACTTTTAGCATGTGTCCGGCCGGTCATTTTCTGAGCCTGGCTGGGTGTACACATTTTTAGCCATTTTTGGGCTTTTATGTTTTTTGCACCAGTTACACATTTTTGCCCTACCTCAACCTAAGATTCTATAAATAGAATGCTTAGGGTCTTGTAGTCATACAGATTGTGTATTGAGAGCATCATTTGCAGAGCACTTGCGTTTTCTCACTCTCTCTCTCTCTCTCTCTCTCTCTAGCATTTTCGGGGCGCGTGGCTCACACTCTTTTCGCTGCTCACTCTCACAATGCAGGCATTTTACCGCGTGAACCACCTCTTATAAGTCATTTTATCAAAAGTGACTTTTGGAATTCTTTTTGTAAGTTTGTTGGAAAAGTAGGTAGGGCAAACTGCTAAAGATCTATAAAAGAAACCCATTGGGCACTCAGTAGAGGTAGAAGAAGCAGGGAGTCCCAAAGTTACCCGGAACGGGAACGGGGAACGGGGACGGGGGCCTCCGGAACGTTTCCGGAACGGGGGCCCCCCGAAAAAGCGGAACGGGAACGGGGGCCGGAACGGTAAACTCGAATTATGCTTAAATTAGGGTGGATTCAACCTATATGTTAGTAGAGAGCCACACACACTCATTACTCCAAGTAGAATCCTATTTAGGCATGCTTTGCAATGATGCTTAAGTCTTAAGGTGCGGTCATGACTCATGACACGAATCCACCATTCACATGACACAAAAGCATCTTGATTCTTCATAGAAAGGACATTAACTTAACTTAAAATTAAAAGAGTCTAGACTCCACACAAAAGCTTGGAGCAAAACAATGATACTAGATAGATCATGACGATGGCTTACAAGGCCAGCCAAGGCGCTACAAAAAGATATAAGGAGCAATCAGTCATTACTCATGAGTCATGCTTGAGAAAAGCCTCCTGCCTCCCAATCTGTAGTGGTGTCTTGGATCTCATGAATATCATTCCAATCCTCCTGCATAGGCTCATCCTCATGTGTAGATGCTGCCGCCTCTCCAAGCACCTCTGCCTCTGCCTCCATCTCCCACTGTAGAAAAGGGTCTGTCACTTTAGATGCTGACTTGCAAAGCATTCGTAAGTTTGCACTGACAAAAACAAGGTCATTTGCTTTCTCCACTCCAAGTCGGTTCCTCTTTCTAGATGCAATGTGGCTGTAAACACTCCACAATTGCTCCAAGCAAGAGGAGCTAACCGCTTGGCTGAGAATGCGGATAGCAAGTCGCTGAAGATCGGGACCATCTGAACCATTTTCTTGCCACCACAAGACCGAGGAAATCTTGGTGCGATCAATTTGGGCATCGGCAGTCCCAAATGATCCTCGCATATCCGTGTAAAATGCAAGCTGATCCTTGATTTTGCGCTGCATGTCTCTATCAGGGTGAAGCCTCTTCAAAATAGTGTTCCAATGTGTATTTACCTCTGAATCATGCTCCTGTCCTGCACCTTGGAACTCTGGATCCAACACAAAAGCTGCACCATGAAGAGGTGAACTATAGGAGTTCCACCTGCTGCTGCATAGGTCTTTGATTTCTTCAAGCCTATCTGGGTCCTTCTCAAGATCTCCAAGCGCCTCCACCATGCGATCCATTGCTTCATAAACCTTGCCAACACTAGGTTGCATACCATCTATCACTCTAAGCAAGTGAATCACTGGTTTTACCATTTTGTCAAGAGTCTTGAGAGACTCCCAGAACTCTGGATCCTCTACCTTCTCTGTACAAATGATCCCTGTTGCTGTACGTGCATGGGAAGTCTCAGCAAACTCTGTACTGATGAAGAGCTGCCGCACTGCACTCTGACACTCCACAAATCGGCCTACCATAAGAAAGTTGTAGGCAAAGCGGGTCTCACAATACTTGAGAAGAACTTCCCCCCCGACCGCTTCAAGAACTCTGCTCGAAGGACGTTGTGGTTGTTGACAAAAGAAACCACTTTGGCTGTAGAGGCAAAGAGAGGCTCTATCCAAGGTAGTTTGCCGAAATCCTTCAGGAGGTTGTTAAGGCAATGCGCCATACAAAAGGACACCGTGATGTGGGGGTATGTGCCTTCTAAAATAGCCCCGGCTGCCCTGTTCGATGCCTCCCCATCAGTGACTAGCCCTATCACAAGTTCGGACCCAATGGTCTCTATGGCGGAGGCCCACTCTCCTGCAAGGACATCGGCTGATTTTCCTGTTTCTGTAGCATCATGGGAGTGGGCAAAATACATTTCCCCTTTGGAATAGGCAACAATGCCATGAATGGATCTCCTCCTGGTGTCGCTCCATCCATCCGCAATGAGGGTCACTCCATACTTGGTCCATTGCCTCTTCATGTTAAGGGTTGCCGTCTCCACAACGGCCTTCTCTCTATCGAGTAGAGTAGTGCGGAGGGCCTCGGAAGATGGTGGCACATATCGTGCCCCATACTCTCCTATCCTTGTGCACATAGTCTTGAAGTACTCCGACCTACACATAAGAGGTAACACATAGGTATTAGGATTCAAAGTTAAATTAATAAACTGGTCAATATATCTAAATCCAAAAATGGAGGAATGTCTTACCGAGCCTTTATGAAGGGAATGTGGTCATGATAGAAGAAGCGTGCAACACTTGCATCCACATCCTCCTTCCTTTTCGGATCCCAAGTGGCATGTAGAGTGCGTTGGTGCGGCTTGGGAGTGGAGACCGGCGTAGTATTAGGGGTTGAGAATGCTGATCGAAATGATGTCCCCCCCGTCTCCGCCGTCGCCGCATTACTATTACCACTGATGGATGAAGAAGGTTTAGAAGAGGGAAAGAGCAAATCGTTGGGGTCGATTGCGGGGCGCTTCGGCTTGGCTGCATCCTTCTCTTCGTTGTTGGCTTTGATGGCGGCATCCTTGGCTTGAAAGACCTTCAACAAATGCTCGTTGACCTCCTTGCATATTGCCACTTGTTGTCCCTCTAGCTTAAGGAGGTGAGCGCGGACTTTGGTTGTGCCGGATTGCCTCTCGAAGCCGCATAGTTTGCACTTCCATGCACGGGCACCACCGGACTTTCCCAACACTCGGGAATGCACTTCGTCCCACCATGATACTTCCTCCTTCTTCTTCTTCGCACCCAAGGGCACACGTTCACTTGATGCGGAAGCTTGCGCCATGTGAGACTCGAGAGAGGGAGGGAGCTTGAGAGAGAAAGGGAGAGGGACTTGGGAGAGATAGGGAGAGGGAGAGGGAGAGATGGAGTGATAGGGAGAGAGAGATGAGGGAGATATGTATTATGGAGAGATGGCGAGCCGTGAGAGAGAGAGGAAAAGGGAGAGATGGAGAGAGGGAGAGTGAGCTTTCACTTGAGCCTTGAGGCTTAAAGCCTTGAGGCCCAAGGGAGAAGGAGAGAGAGCTTGAAGCCTTGAAGGTTGAGCCTTGAGGCTTGAGGAACTTGGAAGAGGCTAGAGCCGACGTAGAGAGCTTGAGCCTTGAGGGAAGGATGAGGCTATGAGCTCTCAACCTTGCCCTTGAGGCATTATATAGGAGTTAGAGTCTACCCCTCCCTCAAACGTTCAAAAACAGTCCCTAAACGCCCCCTGTTTTTTTTAAAAAACGGTCATTTTTTTCAAAATTTGAAATCTGCCGTTCCCGTTCCGTTCCGCTCACGCGTTCCCGTTCCGGTTCGTCCGTTCCCTACCCGTTCCGCCCTGCCGTTCCGGTTACACCCAGGAACGGAACGCCGTTCCGTTGCCGTTTCCGTTTCGGGGACCCAAGTTGGCCGGGAACGTGTTCCGGGAACGGGAGGGGTCCGTTCCGCCCGTTCCCTGTTACTCTGGCAGGGACAGCAGGAGACAGACACCCAGCAGTCAGGCAGCACCTCAGCAAGAGCCCTAGCGTTTTCTCAAGAAGAAGAAGACCAACGTTTCAGCCATTGCCACCAGCATTTCAGTTTTCAGCTTTGACGCCGTCGTCATTGACACCATCGTCGTCGTCGACATCATCATCGTCATCGCAGATCCCTATCCTGACAATGACACCTTCGTCATCGCCATCGCTGTCCCGGACTTGAGGACGACACCATCGTCGTCATCGTCACAGTCACCATCGTCGTCGACATAGACCAGCAGTACCCGTCGTCGACATCATCGTCTTACATTGGTATCAGAGCTTTGGCAGTGTTCTGTATCACTCAAGGAAAGAAACCCAAGTCCTCTTGGGCTTGTCGATTCCTATCGTGTTTTTGAAGAGGGACAGGTAAACCAAGAAAGAAGGGCCTGTCCAGCCTCCCCTTGTTCCTCTTTTCGCTCATTGAGAGCGGACCGTGCACTTAGCGGCCGGCCAATCGACGTGAGGTGGGAAAAAGCAACTTTGGTGTGAGCGCAAGGCTGCCAAGGGTTGCGCCCGAAAACCTCCTGGTGAGGAAAATTCTTCTTCACCACCTCCATGCTCATCACCTTCATGCAAAGTATCCATTCCGCTTCGGGTGATGACCATACACTTGGAAGACTTTTTTTTTTTCCCGAGAAATAGATCCTTCTATTAGTTAATGAAAACTGCCCATAGGGCTACATCCACCTCTGCGAGAGAGGGCTACAACAAGCATGATGGGGAGACTCTCCCAATGAAAAAACAGCATATATACAATGAGGCTAAATCAGGAGATGGGAGGAGGGAAGAGCCACACAGGTGGACAGTAGTGCCATCTGAGCACCCTCTGGACTATGGTGTAGAAAGGCCCAGGGCGCCAGAGTCGAAGAAAAGCCTCGCGGCGCTCCCGCATGCGGTCGGAGCTGCCCTGTAGTCCCTCAAGCTGTCCTCTGAGAGTATGGATCAGCTCTAGCCAAAAGTCACGAACAGTCTCTGCTGGTGGCATAGGACGAGCCTCAAAGATGCGGAAACAGCAGGCCCGCCAGATGAACCAGAGAGGTAGGCCGCTGATGAGCTCCCAACACTCCTCTCTCTCACTGCACCACTCCTGTGGAGTAAGCTGTGTAGCAGGCTGGAGTGTAGGTCGCCCCCCCTGTATCACTATCATCCTGCTGGTGGAAGATAGCTCAAACTGAAGTGCTGGGCCCGTGAGGGTGGACCAAGCCGCTGCTCCCCAAGTGTACTGTCGAGCCGTGGAGAGGGCAGGCATCAGACGAAGAACACGTAGCCACACCTGCTGGGCCGAGGGACAGTCCCACAGACAGTGACGCTGACTCTCCACCAACTGGTCACAAGCTGCACATGCGGCCAAGAGACCACTATGCACAAGCCAGCTCTCTACTGTTGTGGCTCTGTGTGCAACCAGCCACTGGAACAAAGTGACGCGCCTCAGCTGTCTGGAGTCCTAGAGCCTCTGCCAAAAAGCTGCCAAGAACTCGACTGTGAGGCCCTCCTCCTGCCAATGACGTGCTGTAGCGGGGCGGGCCTCTCTCTGTGCTGCAAGTATATGACGTCCAAGACGAACAGTGTACTGAAAGAAGGGGACTCCTGGGCGGTCTACAAAAGAGAAGGGGTCCCTCCATAGCCACTCACCAGGATCCCACTGTACTCGTGCCAGTGGACAACACTCCCAAGCCCATAGCCTCCAGTGTCCAGTCTCAAGAGCTGCTGGGTCAGGGTCTATGACGCAAGTCCTCCCACAGATGCCCACAACTCGGATCCTTTGGAAACAGCACTCTGCTACCTGCGGGGCCTCTATTGCAACTCGCTGTAATCGTCCCCCACCCTGAAGCTCGAAGAACAGGGCTGGGACAGTCTCTGAGCAAGCCCTGACTGAAATGAGAACCTCCAATCGTGTGAAGGCTCCCATCCACCGGGGTGCTACTGGCTCGAGAGGCGTGAGCCACTCAGCTGGAACTGACCCTGAGATGTCCTGACACATGCTCTGCACCCCTCTCATGCCCTGTAGCTGGACAGCCTGCACCTCCTCTGACAAACCTGTGAACTCTAGCCAGTCACCTAGAGAACGCGCTAGACCTGCCGCCATGGGACCCCAAGAAACATGAGGCCGACTCCCAACCAAGTGGCCTCTCTGAGTGCTAACCATGGGGTTCCAGACGAGGGGCTGCCGTAGGCGCTCCTCCGTGCATGTCGGCTGTCTCTACTCTAGGCCACGCCGTAAGAGCTCCCAAGATCGAAGCAAACTCACAACGAATCTGTCCTCCAGTCTCCTGCTCAAACCAACTCGGCGCAACTTTGTAAAGATCCATCTGGTCGAAGGTTGCCAAGGGCCTCTTGACTGAGGCACCCTGTCACGAAGCCTCTGCAACAAGAATTCCTTCTAGGGCTCCTCGCCTGGAAGAATTCCTCTGACGACAAACTTCCCAAGAAGGGCTCTGCTCTGCTGTACAGGATCAATGATCCCAAGCCCTCCCTGAGAACAAGGAAGTGTGATGACCGACCAAGCCACCTTGGCTCGGGCAATCTGAGTATCGCGACCTGACCAAAGGAAGTTCCTGATCAGCCTCTCTACCTGGCTGATACAAGAACTCGAGAAGATCCAGCAAGAAGTGACGTACCACATAGTTGCCAACAACACCTGGTTGGCAACTACTACTCTACCAGCCAGCGAAAGTCGTGCTGAGCTCCAATGTAACAGCTTTCTCCTGATGGACAGGAGAAGAGGAGCAATCTGCTGCTCGGGGGACAAGTCCAAACCAACCTAACAACCCAAGTACCGAACTGCAGTCCCTGGAGGAATCCACCTGAAACCCTCTCCTGGCATCCAATCTGGCACAGGAGCACTGCCAACCGAGAAAGCCACTGTCTTTCTCCAGTTGATCAATGCGCCCGATGCACAGCAGAAGGTCTCCAAAGCCTGCTCACATCTGTGTAGATTGGCCTCCTGGCCCTCTAAGTACAAGGCTGAGTCGTCGGCAAACTCAGCGTCCAGAAGCTCATCTCCCCGTATAGGGAGTGCTAAGCCTCTCAGACCAACCTGCTGTGATACCAAAAATCTGCTCATCGCCTCCGCATAGAACAGAAAGAGAAAAGGGGCAAGAGGACAACCCTGTCTGACCGATCGTGTGAGCATGAAGCGCTCACCTCTACCTCCTGCCAAAAGCACCTGACTGTGAGCCTGTCTGTACAAAGCTGACACCCCTCTGATCCAAGCATCTGAGAAGCCCATCCTGCGTAGCGTGCCCTCTAGAAAGGCCCAGTCAACTCTGTCGTATGCCTTCTCAAAATCGAGAAGAAGAATCACAAGGTCCTCCCCACGGAGCCGTGCAAGGGCAGAAGCCTCCCAAAAAGTGAAGATGTTGTCAAGGATACTGCGTTCCTTGACAAAACCTGTCTGAGTCCCATGTATAAGGCTCTCCAAAAGTGGTTGAATCCTCAAACTCAGAGCCTTGGCAAGAATTTTGTAGGCTGAGTTGAGGATGGTGATGGGGCGCCACTGTCGAATCTCATCCAAGGAGCCACCCTCCTTTGGAATAAGGTAAATCAGGCCCTCACTCATGCTATCCGACATCACTCATGTGTGCAGAATGTACTGAAAGGCACTACAAAGATCTGGGCCAAGCAGGTCCTAGTACTCCAAGAAGAAGCTGGGAGTCAGCCCATCCTCACCGGGACAGCTACCATGAGGGAGGGCCCTAAGAGCCGTGTGCAGCTCCTCAAGCTGAAGAGGCATCTCTAGCGTCTGACGCATCTCCTCAGTAACCAGACAAGGCATCTGTGCCCAAACCTGCTCCCTGCATGCATCCTGTCGCTCTGACTGGGGCTCAACCGACAGTAACTCACGGCAAAAGTCAGTAGCAACTGTACGTATATCCTCAGGCTCACAGGCAACTGACCCATCGGGTCTCCTCAACTGATTGACCTTGGCATGTGAGTGCCGAGGTCCCACTGTCTCAAAAAAGGCACCTGTAACTCTGTCACCCACCTGAGTCCACTGAGATGCCTGTCGGTGAAAGGCAAACTCATGACGCCTCTCCTCTGTGCAAGCAAGCTCCTGTTGAGCCTGCTGTAACTGCTCCTCCAACCATGGACTGTCTGGATGCTGCTCTTGCATCCTCTGTAGTGAAGCAATGCCTCGTCTAAGACGCTGCTCCTCCTCCCTCGCTGCAGCCCGTCGAGCCAGAGACTCCTGGAGAAAAAAGTGGCTAAGATGAGCTAGGCCTAACGCCACTCTGTCTGCAGGTAGAGCCTGGCTGTCCATGCCCTCTGTCCAGAGAGCCTCTACCCTCTCTCTGAGTGCTGAGTCCAACACGACCCGCTCTGGGATGCGAAGCATCGTGCTCCCACTCCTCTGTCTGTCTGCCACTGTGAGGATCACTGGTGCATGGTCCGAGAAGGAAGTCCCTGCCAGGATGCCCACGGATCCCCCCAGGTCACTGAAGTGGTCACTAGTGTAGAAGCGATCTATCCGCGATAGATTCACTCCTCCCACTCTGCGGTCCGATCTAGAGAAGGCAAGACTCTCTGGAGGCCTCACAAAGCCAGAATGCTGCCATGTATCCGAGACCCTCAAAGTCATACACAACGTCTCCCAAGCTGCTAACTCGACTCCATGCATAGTAGCATGGCTGCCTCCGATCCTGTCAGAAGGGTCCTCCAACATGTTGAAGTCCCCTCCTACACACCAATGGTCAACCTGTGGTAAGGACTCAACAATCTGTGACCAAAACTCTGCCCGAGCACTCGCCACATTGGGCGCATAGATGTTCAAGAAGCCCACAAGGCCACCCTGAACCTGCATAGTGATCCATTGAGCCCTGCCTGGCACAATAATCCCTCTGCCCACAATGGCCTGCTGCAATGAGTCCGCAATAGTCATACATACCCCTCCCTGGATGCCTCCAGGTCCAAAAGCAGCTGACCAAAAGGTATCATAACGTCCACGCAAAATCTGACCACATCGCCGAATGTGGCTCTCAGACAAATGGTGCTCCTAAAGCATAAGGAGATCAATCTCTCCTCCCACAAGGCAACGCTGAAGCTCTTGATGCAATCGGCCCCGCTGTCACTGAAACTGGGGCCCACCTAGTCCTTGCACGTTCCACGAGACCATCCTCATGGGGAACGAGAGAGAACAGATGCTGCCGCAGCAGCAAGACGGGCTATCTTTGAGGCTGGCTTGGATGGGGAGTAATCCGCATCCGAGCGTCCTCTAGATAGGCGAGACTGCAGTGAGTGGCCCAAGCCCAAGGAGAGCGAGCCGTGCGTAAAGCAACCTCCTTTGTCCAAGAGTCCTCATGAATGTATACATAGCAAGGCAAACACTGCGTATCAGCAAAAAAGTACACCACAATGTGTCTACATCCTGCTGAATCTGGGGGTGTCACCGCAAACTTGGCCAGTGGCCACAAAGTTTGCAGCAAATTTGTAACTCCAAGTTCTCCCATGTGGTGAGAGAACTCCAGAACCTGTGTATGCAACCATCCCACCACTGAGTCGAGGGACCACTCTGTCTCGGTCCTACCACAGAGGGGGAAAGAGAAACCAATTGCTGAGTCCAAGGCCTCTGTCCCCCTAGCGGCGAGGAACAAAGCATGGACCCTGAAGCAGGCTGCCTCGTGGTTTGCTGCGGAATCGCCGAGAAAGCGAGTGACCCGTAATCGAAGAAATCCCAGCGACGTCGGAGGTCAATGCTCGTTAGACCCCGAGGGATAGCTGCAAGGGAAGATGTCTGAATCTGCAGAGGGGGCCGCAAGAAAGGCTGACCCTCTCTCGCTAGGCGACTCGTGGCAAAAGCGCTGCCAAGAGATCTCCTAGCCGCCGGCGAGGGACCAATCTCCTGAGTCGACTGTGGTACTGAAGCAGGAGGAGGGGGAGAAGGAGCCGGGGGGGGGGGGAGAAGAGAAACGGAGTGGGGCGACAGAGGCAGGGGGGCGAGGTGGGGAGTGGACGGGAGCAGAAGACGGGGGGGGGGGGGATGAGGAGGAGGAGGGGAACTCTGAAGGGGGGGCGGCTGGCGAGGGTGAAGCGGAGGTGGATGCTGGTGTAGGGGGCTCCTCCTGCTCAAGAGGACCAAAGCGGTTCCCCGTGGGAACCCACTGCTGCTGAGTAGGCACCTGAGGGCCACTCTGAGTGCCAGGCTGTCGCTGTGGCCCCTGGCGTCGACGGCCACGGGCCTGCTGCCACCCCTCCTCCGCTGGAGCCCCAGGCTCAGAGGGTGGCTCTGAATCTGTGCGCTGTGCCGTTGGCTGTGGCTGCGGCCCAGCCTTGGCAGGCTGGGGTTGAGGCTGAGGTGCAGGTCGTGGCCTCCTCCGTGGACAGGCCTTCGCTAGGTGGCCCATCTGTCTGCAAATGAAGCACTGGTTCGGGAGACCCGAGTACTCCACACTGTCTAAACCAACCCCCACTCACCCGAGGCAGAAGGATGACCTTCGGGAGCGTGTGGGTATCTCTGACCAAAACTCGAACTGAAGGGATGCCAGCCGCCTTGCGAGCTACTGATGCTGCCGTACGAGGTGTCTCCAGGAATGTCCCGATGGCGGAACCGATCCTGGAGAGAAGTGGATGGTACTCCTTCCATAAACCCGGAAAGCAGACTGAGATGGGGATGTCTGCCTCCTCTACTAGCACATCCGAAGTCGGGTCAAAACCATGTCGCCACTGTTGAAAGTGGGCGTGTGATGCTCGGATGGCCAGTGGACTCATAGCTATGACCTTGGAGGCCATCTCGGAAGTCTCGAACTCGATCTGGTAGTACCCCCGTCCGAGAATCTGGACATCCAGGATCTTGCCCACCTCTGCGAGAAGGCGGGCCTGGAGAAGGTCTCGCAGCTCTCCTCTGCTAGGTCGGGTGCCGAGAACCTTGCAGATGACCGAAGTCGCCTGCAAGCGCTCTACTTCTGCGGCAAGGCTCGCTTGCTCTGTCGGCGAAAGAGCAAGTCGAATGGTGGGCTCAGCAGGGTCGGGCAAGGGGGCTTCAGGCGAGTCCCTCAGTGGCGAAGCTGGAGCCTCCATCTGTGTCTACTGCTGTGGCGTAAGAAGAGGATGGCGGGCGGAATCTGCAACTTGACACGCTAGGCACTGCCCCAAAAACGGAGTCAATGCTGAGAGTACCGATGTGCAGGATGTAACAGTGAGGAGAAAAAAGCAGGCGGGTCGGGGGGGGGGGGGGGGGGGGGGGGGGGGGGGGCGCAACGGGTGGAGACGGCTACTGCGAGAGCGCGAGCAGCAACGGGCGGGGGCAATGGCGGGAGCGGTGCAACAGGGGGGGTCGGCAGCGGATGGAAGCGGCGGCAGTGGCGGGTGGGGCTGCAGCAGCGGCAGTGCCGCGAACTGCCACAGCTGGGGAGGGGCAGCGCGCGGACACGCAGGGCAGCAAAGGGGCAGCGAGGGCTGGCGGGCAGCGACGGGGGGGGGGGGGGGGGGGCGCAGCGCAGGGGGTACAGCAGCAGCGAGCGTTCTTTGCAAGAAGCCCAAGCTGAATTATTTTACTTGGAAGACTTTAACCAAAGGCTCCTCGATGTCTACCTTCCGGTGTCTTTCTTCATGCTGATTCCCTTGGAGGACCAATGCGAGCGATATACAATTGGACTGCTATCATCTTTACAGGAGTATTGTCTCTCTAAATAAGTATCAACAATGCAAGAACTTGTGGACTATGTTGTAGCTGGATACAGGCTTATGAAAGGAAAGTTGGAGTTTACAATGGAAGAAACTCTTGCAAACATTCAGAATTCTCGGCCACAATGAACTAACTTCCAAGAATCTCGTGAAAATAAATCACAAAGGCCTCGTTTGACACAGCGTCAACAAACACCCTATTACAAGAAGGCCGATGCTTTGAATGTTTTTAGATAGGGCATAATTACATTTACAAATACACTCTTAGAGCAACCTTCTGCTTCGAGAGCAGGTAGAATCGCAGGACCACCTCCAACTAAGCGAGCTAGACCTACAATTGGATTTGTAGTGGACATTTATGGCATTAATCTCGAAAGTTCTAATGAATTATGCAAAGCTTTATGTAAAAATCGACGGCTTGAAAGCCCTTTTTTCTTTGACACGGGAGCCACTTATAATTTCTTCCTCAAACAGATGGACTTTGACTGATTCACAAGCTGGAGAACTTGAAGCCGAATTAGCCATGGGGGAAACTCAAATGTTGGTACCTCTCATTGGTGCTCTCCCAATCACCATCCAAGGATACCATGGAAATGCAGAGAATGATGCGACACTCCAGATCTGGGGCCGTACAATCACTTTGATGCAGAAGGACAACCCAATCGTTTTTAAAGTTCAATTGTCCGAACAAAACCTTGAATGAATTTTCTATTTAGATACTTTTTGATCTTCGTTTGAGAAAATACTGTTTGGAATTTGTTTGAAATGGATGTTATCTGTTTTAAAATTGTCTTGGTGCCAATTTGAGTTTGTTTGATTCTGGTTTGATGCTAGTTTCAATGGTTTGAAATTTATTCCCAGGAGGAGTATTGAGCAAAAACTTGGTGCTTGAAAATGGCTGAATATCTTCGTCTCGGGCTTTCCTAGGAGGAGCGTTCATGTTTGTTGTAAACCTTTGAACGATGCATACTGGGTGTCTGAGGAGCGTTTAGTTGTATGTTGGGACCCTCCAAGCGATGCAAGGTGCGGTCTGGGGAGTGTTTGGTTGTATCAGTGCTCTAAGCTCATGGCATGGACCTTTTTTAGGTTATTGGCGAGGGGAATGAGGAGGTAGTAGTCGAGTATACCTAAGACCGTCTATTTGGGAGGAGTGTTCAACGGCGCTGCTTGTCATGTCTTGTAACATGCATATGTAAGCATCTGTGCTGCATCGTAATGTGCCATAATACTTGAGTGAGATTGCTTGGACATGCAATTTTAGTGCATTGAGACACTCGTTATTAGCACGGTTTGGGTGTGATGGCTAATTTAACTACGCCAAGACCTCTGGAATGAGAAAATGGAATGACCCTTGGATATTATTTTCCTAATTTGAGCTATTTTGCATATATAATTGTGAAAAATTACTCTTCTCTCAAGAAGGGGGGATGTCACAAACTGTTGACGTGTCAAGCCACTGAAGACCTAGAGGGCTGGGCACAATCTAGCCCTAATCCTAGCTAACCTGTAGATCCCGGGCAAGGGGCCTAAGCCCTAATAGAAGCAGAAGAAGTGGAAGGACATACCAACTTACAAAGTCTCGTAGAGTGGCCCAATTATTAGAGGAGGATTAGGATTGAAGTCCTAATCCCCCAACAACTTCGGGGACCCCGTCTGATGGGGCCTAAAATAAAATAGACACACACTCACCTCCTAAATTGCGTAAAGGCTGATTATGTGGCAGGTTGTACAAAACGCCCACGATTTGCGTTGATTATGGACGTGGCAACTGTACGGATTTCCCCGAATTGTGCTGGTGGCTTTGGGCGCCAATTTTTGGGACAAGATGCTTTTGGATTTGATGCTTTTCATGTAAATTGCTTTTGGTAGGCCAAGGGCCTTCAAATATGCACGAAGGGCTCACTCTTGGCATGCTACCCGTGGGAGATGCAAAGTAGTGCTGCCAAAGTTATACCGTGTTGAAGCAATATAAAGAAACACCGAAAGGGGCACCACAGTTTGGGGCGAGTGCTCTCTTGGGGTGGAACTCCACCACTCCGTGTCTTGTGTGCAGTGTATCTCTTTCAATTAAGTTGTTTTGAAGTGCTTAAAGTCTATTCACTATGTTCTTTCCGTTGGCACGTGGTGCCATTCGTTACACATCTGGTCTCAAAAGCATGCATCCCATGGGCTGTCCATAGTGTGTGCCACGTCAGCACTTGTCAGCGCAAAATGCGGAAGCGTCCATACTGCCAACGCATATCGCAAAAATCCGTACTGTAGGCCACGTCAACTTTTCTTTACTCAAGTTAGTATGGGGGGTGTGTGCTTCACTTTTAGGTCCCAGTGGATGGGGGTCCATAAGTCGTTGGGGGTTAGGATTTTAATCCTAACCCGTAAACCACTTGGCGACAATTTGTAAGTTGGTCAGGACTTCATCTCTTCTGCTTCTGCTAGGGTTTAGGTCCCTCAACCGTGACTGCAGGTTGGCTAAGGTCTTCAGTGACTTGACACGTTAGTAGTTTGTGACATCCCCCCTTCTTGAAAGAATAATAATTGCCCGGGATTATATGTGCAAAACAACTCAAGTTAAAAAAATAATATTGGAGGGTGACGGGTCACTCCGAGGCTAGATGCTCGCAAGTCTAACAATACCCATAACATCTTGTATGATCATTTATGCAAAGTGGTTATGCAAGGGTAGAAACTATCTAGTGCATCCATCTGGGCATGTAGGTTGTGCAATCAGGATCCAAAAGGTGCCAGATTGAGATCCCCCTTGGGTAAGGATTTCCTAGACTTACATTGGCTCTGGGGTAGTAGTACTGCATGTACACACGACACCCAAAGCTGGTGTGCAAGTGACGTTCATGATAGGGAAAAAGTCTTCACTTTTGAGATATGAGAATGTAGTATCTAGTTGATAGGCCAGAGAATGAGATGCTTGTAAGTATAATCTTAAGAAGGTAATATGAGAAGATGGGATAAAGTGCTCCTTATTGGAGGGAGAGGCTTACACCTTGTAAACCTAAGTCTCTAAACTAAGCCAAGGAGCCTCAAACAGCCAAAAACAATTGCCCAAGTTGTAATGGATACCTTGTTTTGAAGTTTTGAACAGTCAATTCAACTATTTACTGACACTCGAGAGCGTCCCCTATCCGGGTACAGTTCATCCCCTATTCTGGGAATGGCGCTCCCTGTCTCGTCCCATCCCCAACACATATACAATCCTGTCCTTGGCATCTTATATTAGTATGCATTGAAGCCTGTCAATTTGTCTGCTTCTTGTCAAATTAAAGGTTCTACTTGAGTTTTGTGAAAGGCTATGTACTCCCAGGTATGGATTTACCATTTTCAGAGGTCAATTATGAAATTGTCTGGCACTTTATCTTATCATTTTAAAATGCACTTGTTCTGGAAAGCATCCCTGTTCTTTCAGATGTTTGATATTGCAGGGTATTCAAATTGCAGAACCTTGTGTGCTTGAAATGAAAGAATTGTTCTAAGAAAGCCCCTTTGAATAGTTGTTTTAAGTGACCTTGAAAGGTTGGTTACTCACTAAGCTCATCAGAAGACCTAGGAAGTAAATAATTCTTTTCTGGATTAGAGAAGTTTTTCCAGCTTTCCAGCTGCTTTCATGAACTTTAATATGGTTGTTGAATTGTGCTACTGTATGCTTACAGCCCTATGAGCTTGTAGTGGGTTCGGTACCGGGCAAGGAGAGAAAGCGTGAATTCGTTGAAAATGCCAATGGTCTATTTTCAGCACAAGCTTCACCAAAGCCTCCGCCAGCTCTGTACTCAATAACAGAGGGAATGCGTGTTGGTGGCAAGGTACAGCTTTATGTGTTCTCAAGGAAGCATCTGGTATTATTTTGTGAAATGTGCCGCTTTAAGCAATTGACAAGTAGGATGTGAAGTCTTTTTACTTGTGAATGGGTTTTTAGGAGACTCATTGTGGATCATAACTTTTACAGCGCAGAGTGGTTGTGCCCCCTGATCTAGGTTACGGGAGCAAAGGGTCCAATGAAATTCCTGTAAGCTCTCAACCTACAAGTGAATAGTGAAAACAACTCTTAGTTTCAAAAAGACATGATGCTTTTCTCTTTGTAAATCTCTCCGTTAAGTTTACTTGATACATATAGGCAAAGTTGAGAACTTGGTTCTTTCTGCATGTGTATAGCATGAGATCTGAATCGTCCAAAGGGCGTAAACTTTTTGTATGTTCGACCTTTTCACTTTACTTTTTTTTATCAAAATAAGGAAAGAGAGAATTTCATTTTAATACAAAAATTCTTGTTTCTCACGTCTTAGGGGCTGGGAGAGATGTTGTCATTGCTTTCACTTTTGGTCAGTGCGTATAGATGTAGTCTTTCACATCCGTCATATGGAAACAGACAACTCAGGATAGTTGGCAGCCAAGATTTGTGTCTTTGGAGTTGAGTTTCACTGGCTATGGACGATCTTCCTGCAATGCTGATGCCAGATGCTGCTGAGTGGCCACCGACTACAGCAATATTCATGGTCGTCCATTCATGCCATCAACATGCCACTAGCCTGCACTCCACACTCTCGGGGCAACAGCTGGTAGCGTCTCCCACCATGCATGGCGTGTCTGCGCACACGTGTGTGTGTGTGAGAGAGAGAGAGAGAGAGAGAGAGAGAGAGAGAGAGAGAGAGAGAGAGAGAGAGAGAGAGAGAGAGAGAGAGAGAGAGAGAGAGAGAGAGAGAGAGAGAGAGAGAGAGAGAGAGAGAGAGAGAGAGAGAGAGAGAGAGAGAGAGAGAGAGAATGAAATGAAATGAAATATTAACGTCTACAAAAGGCCAAAATGACCTATGAGACCAACTGATTACAATGATGAGTCTAGTACCAAGTCAGGGTACAAACAAAGAAACTGATAGGAGTGCTACCGACTCCTATGGGTGGCTGGTAGGCTGATCAATGGTATCATGCCATAAAGGTACAAAGTGGGGATAAGTGTCACCATGATACAATATAGCAGTAGCATGAAGCCTATCCTGATCGACACTCTGGGTGTCGTGCTAGAATCCTGTGGATCCTCTGCCGCAATCTCCGCTGGTGCTGCGTGGCTCCCCTCCTCAGTCGCGGTCGTCTCGATCTCCCTAACTCTATAGCTCGATCAATGAGAGTACCGCTGGTGTGTGTATGGGTGGGAACCGAGCTTTGTGATGGTGGTGTCCCCTCTGCCTCTATGGTACTCAGGCTGAAGAAATCTGAGATGCGTCTTTGGGACTGTCTCTGTCTTTGCCCACTCAATAGAGCGTCTCTATGTCTCTGTATCTCAAGTAGGAATAATCCGAGACATCTTTGATCCTGATATCTCATGACTCTATCTAACGAGTCAAAACCATCTCTGAATAAACAATGAAAGTGTCCCCGTATCTCATAGTAGACTGTGCAGTGACATATGTAGTGAAACTTTGTCTCTAGCTCTGCATGGCATAACTGGCATATCATATCCTACTGTCTGCTGGTATGCCTCTGAATCTACCTGTCTCAATCCCAAGCCGTTGTGAAGATGTGCGAATCTGGCCTATAGCATGTCGTAACCCATGAGATAGATGTGTGTCCATGTAACTGGGCCGTGTGACAAATCCGTCTGTCGTGAGTTGGAGAAGATGCTCTCTATAGAAAACCCTCTTCGTACCCAACTCTTGTGATGGCTCTATCCATGTCCTCTTGCTATCAAGCTGGATAAGATGCTGCCGAATGAGTCTAGTATTCTCCATCCGTGTAAGAGCCAAAGGTGGTGCATCAAGAGAATACTGGAAAGGGGGCAGCCTGTCCATGCTGAAACCATGCCTCTGAAACCACGAGCTCATCTGTGCATACCAACATGATGTATCTCCCTGTAATGCCAGCTGTCTAGATGACTCAAGAGCAAGCCTGGCATACCTGTCCCTGGTGGTGTCCCATAAGTTGTGTACAAATGATACTGATTTGGTGAGAGCCTCAACCTCCATAGGTGGGGCAGCCAGCTCCGCTCGTATGATGTCATGTGGGACTGAGGCCTTGGCTCTAATCAGCCTAGAAATCATAGATATCAAGGGTCTCTCCATATTACTCCATCCAGCACTGTCAACAGACGGTCCCCAAACTTGAACCCTGTAGTGCATAACTGAAGCGACCAAAGTGTCGAAAAGCCAGAGCTTTGTTCGAGGTTCCTGGAACTGAACCTGCGAACAAATCCTCTCTAAACCGCCTAGGGCTGCATAGGCACGAGTCAATCTAGTGTTTGCTACCACTTTCAGTGTGAACCTCGGTCCACTAAAGACCACCCCAAGATATGTGTATGCATCAGTGTACTCCATATTGTCCTGCCCATATGTGAAAGTAGGTGCTGATCTCCTAACCCACTGTGGCATGGTATTAAATACCATGACCTTGGTTTTACCAAGGTTGACAGACAATCCACTATCCTCTGCAAAACTATGCAATGCATCCAAATGTCTCTGCATACCCTCTGGTGAGTCTGATATCAACACAATATCGTCAGCATATAATAAAAGAGGGATCCATGTCCCCGCAAGCTGAGCACCTCTATCTCCTCCTTTGTCAATATAATCAGAGACCTCATCAACATACATACCAAATAAAGTAGAGGACAGTGGGCATCCCTGTTTCACTCCGATAGTGGAGTGAACTATGTCAGATATCCCCTCTCATGTGCGTACATGACCCCTCACTGAACTGTACAATGCCATAATCCCCCATATCAGCTCTGTGGGTACCCCCAATTCTATAAGCCGGCGCATCAATCTGGCCCTCGGTACTGTGTCAAAAGCTTTGCGGAAATCCACAAAGCTGCAGTATATCCGTCTACCATGTGCTCGACCCTCCTCAATGATAGCTCTGAGTGTAAAGACATGATCTAGTGTGGAGAAACCCCTCCTGAAACTAGCCTACCAAGTTGCCCGTATGCCCATAATCTCTGCCCAACTGCTCAGCCTATGCTCAAGGATGGATACATATAACCGTGCCAATGTGTGTCCTACCATGATAGTATGGTAATTCCCCGGTACTGTGGGGTCTCCTGTCTTGAAGATAGGTACAATAGTAGAAAATCTCCAAGACTCAGGGAAGCCCTCACACATGACACGGATGAATAACCGTGCAAGCATCTCTGCCAACAAATCCCCAGCATGTATAATGTGCTCTGCTACCAAACCCTCATGATCCTGTGCTCGTCTGGTCTTCATCCTGGCAATGGCCTCCTTTACCATCTCAGTGGTAAAGAAGGTGCTCGTACCCAGACATGGCTGTGGTGGATCAGGTAGTGGTGGTTGTCCAGGTGCAGTGTATAAAGATGCTGCATACTGCCCCCATATCTCTGTAGAAGGAATCACTGGTGGGGGAGACTGCTCATGGAATAGACGCCAAGCCTCTCCTGAATCTCTACTAAGGAAGAGCTGATATAAATCTTGCTCCATTTGGACCAAGAAAGCTCGCTTCTTCCGTCGCACTAGTCGTCGTGTAGCAATACGAGACTGTCTATAGGTGATCACTCCCAATGTAAGCTTCCGCTGTATTTGAGCTCTACTCTGTTGACACTCCTCATCATACCAGCTGTTCTGAGGCATGTGCCCAGAACGACGTCTCTGACCAGGCTGAGTGTGTGGGTATGCCTCTGTCGCGCTGCCCCATGTAATGTCACTGTCAGCATAGATGTGATCTCCTCCACTGTGTATGTAACAAACTTGGACACTCCAAGTCAAGAATCAACCGCGACAGCACCAAATAACCACTTCAAAACAATTCACAGATCACAATAGATTTGCACTGGCCCGGCGGAGTTCCGTGCCTAGAGATATTGGCCCCAAAGACTGGCGCCCCTTTCGGTATTTCTTTTTGTATTAATCAATCATCAAAGTACAAGAGAGCGGTTAGGGTTTCACTCTCAGACTCTGCGTTCAGATGCTCTGAGAAGTGAGGCCCTCACCACTAATTTAAAGGTTACAAGGGATGCCCAAAAGCAGAGCCCCAAAAGCTTTTAAAATCAAAAGCATCAGTTCTCTCTCTCTTAGAGAGTCTTTTCTCTTTTTTTTATAAAAAAAAGCAAAAGCAAAATTCGCGTCGCTCATCATTTTCAATTTTTTTTTATTTTTTTTTATTTTTTATTTTTAATAATCCGCCTCCGCGGTTTCCGGAATTTAGGGTTTTTGGCAAAAATTAGGGTTTGCAGAAATTAGGGTTTCTGTTGTCCGCCACGTCATCACTTTGTGACATACCCCCCTCTTGAAAGCATTGTAATCGACCGCGATTACGCCTGCAAAACCGACGAAAGCCATAAACCGTCTTAGCAGACACTGACTGTTAGTACCTACGTACTAGGAACACACATCTAGCACATGTACAAAATCGACAGTCACATCACACGACATCACAGGACATCACCAGACATCACAGGACATCACATGACATTCAACATTCATTCGGATCTTAGACCATGATTTATCGGCAATGTAGCTAGCAATCACATCTAGGTCCAATCGGGACCTCATCGATGTCCGATTGACTAACCCCTATTGCAACCATGTCTATTCGAGATTAATCAGACCAAAATGCTGCAGTCATTTCGGCTATCAGTTCCTGCACTCACAAGAAGTCAAGAACAAATCAGTATCATAATCAGGAATTCCATTTCATAAAGTCATCCAGCAGAATACTGTCAGCTCTCAGTATCCCTGAAGCTCAAAGAGACATCAGTGACTTTAGTATCAAAATCGAGGCATCTGTTGACAAGGGAGCGGAGTAACTCCCCTCTTGTGCATCCCACTGCACCAGATCTTCGGCCAAGCTGAGTTCTGGGTTCCGTTTGGAGTAGACTATGCTAAACCAAAACATCGAGATAAAGTTTCACAATCCGAGGAGTATCTGCTAGGTCCTCCTCCTCCATCCACTTCTCATCAAATGCAGGAAAGTTCTTGAACTTAACCAAGAACCGCCTTCGGACTTTACCTTTCTTCGTATCATTATGTGCCAAAATCTGTTCAGGAACAAGGATCTCCTCGTTTTCTTCCACTTCGGGTTGCTCATCAGGCTCCCCATCATCAGGCACATCACCCTTAACAGGGTTCAAGAGACTCACATGCAATGCATTATGAATCCTCCAAGTATCTGGCAGTTCCAATCGGAAGGAGACATCATTTATCTTGTCAGTAATCTGGAAAGGTACGTAGTATCACATACTAAGCTTTGGAAAAAGCCTCTCCTTTCCCTTTTTCTTTCTTAGGCGTGCCTTCTCAAAAGTAAGAGCACCCAATCATCCTCCTTCAATTTCATGTCGCGACGATGGCGATCCACTGCCTTTTTCTGTCGTTCTTGAGACTTCTGCAAAGTCTCGCGAACCTTGGCAAAAGCCGTATCCAGATCTCGCGTATATTCATCCGCTTCAAAGATCTTATCTTTCGTGCTCAGGAAGGGTGGAACCTTTGCAGCACCTTCAACAATCTCAAATGGCGCCTTCCCTGTCGACGAGTGTATCGTGTTATTGTAGGCAAATTCCACCAAAGGTAAATATCTTTCCCATTGAGTCTTCTGATCTGAGATATAAGACTTCAATAAATCTAGAACCACTGAATTGGCAATCTCGGATTGCCCATCAGTCTGCGGGTGGAACGATGACGAGAACTGCAACCGCGTGCCAATGTTCTCCCAAATTGCCTTCCAAAACAAACTCGTAAATCTGGGGTCTCTGTCGGAGACAATTGTCTCAGGCATGCCATGTAATCTGAAAATCTGGGCCACAAACAGTCTCGCTAAGTGATCCGGCTTGACTGTTTTCTTCACTGGAATGAAATGAGCCTGTTTGCTAAATCTGTCAATAATAGTCCAGATACCATCGTGACCACTCTGTGTTCTCGGGAGATCAAAAATGAAATCCATCGCTATACTTTCCCAGGGGCGGGTGGGTATGGGTAAAGGCTGTAACAATCCCTGTGCTTTATGCCTGTCAAACTTGACCTTCTGGCATACCAAGCAACTGCGCACAAACTCTTCCACATCTTTCTTGAGTCTCGGCCAAAAGAAATATCTCTCTACCCCTTTCATGGTGGTAGCAATGCCGCGGTGACCCGTAAAAGGTGGACAATGGCATTCAGTCATAACCTTTTCCCTCAACGGCTGTGTAACGCACAACATAGTCTTTTTCATCAAGTAGCCTTCCCGAAGGGAGTATCCCGCTACTGTCTCCCCATCCCGTATCCGTGTAAAAATATCTGCAAAATCTGTATTTGTGGCATACTGATCGACCATATCCTCGAAGCTCTTATGATGTATCGCGGAAATAGCCAGAACCAACGGTTTCCGAGACAAAGCATCTGCCACCACATTCTTTTGTCCCTGCACATGGACAATCTGGAAGTGAAACTGTGACAAGATGTTCGCCCACCGCATCTGCTTTTCCGAAAGCTGCTTCTATGACAAGAAGTAGCGCAAACTCTGATGGTCTGTAAAGACAGTAAAATCCGCTCCGAGTAGGTAATGCCGCCACTGAGTAAGAGCATGGATAACCGCCAAAAGCTCTTTCTCATAAATCTGTGCTGTCATCTCCGGCCTAGAGAACAAACGGCTCTCGTAAGCTATGACATGGCCTTCTTGCATCAAGACCGCACCCAGACTACGACCACAAGCATCACAATATACTTCGAATGACTTCTGCAAGTCCGGCAAAGTCAAAATAGGTCCCGTAGTCAATTTCTCTTTCAATGTCTGAAAGGCAGTCACCTCTGTGGGTCCCCACGAAAAAGGTACTCCTTTCTGTGTCAAGATATGCAAAGGGGAAGCAACCTCTGCAAACTTTCGTATGAACCGCCTGTAGTACGAACATAGTCCTAAGAAGCTTCTAACTTCATGGACATTCCTCAAGTCGGGCCAACCACGGATAGTCTCTATCTTGGCCGGATCCATTTGCACTCCTGCTGCTGACACAATGTGTCCCAAAAAGTGTATCTCTGGTAGGAAAAATTCACTTTTCTTTGCATTAATCACTAACTTGTGATCTCGTAATGCCTGAAAGACTTGAAGCAGATGATCTCTGTGTTCTGCCTCATTCTTGGAGAAAACAATGATGTCGTCAAAGAAAGTGCCAACAAATAGCCTGTACTCTCGAAAAATCCTATCCATCATCCGGTTAAATGTCGCAGGAGCATTGGTTAAGCCAAAAGGCATCACCAAAAACTCAAATAACCCAAAAGTCGTCCGAAAAGCTGTCTTGTAGACGTCTCCCGGCGCTATTCTGATCTGATGATATCCACTCTTCAAGTCAATCCTGCTAAAGCACGAGGATCCCTGTAACCTGTCGAGTATATCATCGATCCTAGGAATCGGAAATCTGTTCTTGATGGTGATTTTGTTGAGAGCTCTATAATCGATGCACATTCTCCAAGATCCATCTTTCTTCAAAACCAACAACACTGGAGAGCAATACGGTGAAGTACTAGGCTGGACAAGACGCTTTTCCAAGAGGTCTTTCACTTGGTTCATAATCTCTTCATTCTGTGCTCGGCTGACACGGTAGGGTGGCCGGTTCGGTGGTGTACTACCAGGTATCAGATCAATGGTATGATCTTCAGGACGAGCAGGTGGTAACTCTCCTGGCAGGCCTTCTGAGAAGCAATCGGCGTGAGAGTGTAGAAAATCTTGGCGTTCTTTATCAAGTTTAGACATATTTGTCCTATCATCACCACTCAACTCTTTCATAAAGATCGAGTAAACAAACAGACTGGATTTCATTAATTTTGAAATGGCCGAAGCCGATACAATAGGGACAGACTCGCCCTTCAGTTTAATATCAAGTACAATTGTTCTGCCCTTTTCTGTAGTCAAAGTCGCTTTTCTCGCTCGATAATCGACCACGGCGTTGTTCTTGTGGTACCAGGGAATCCCTAAGAGAACATCACAACCCTCCAAAGGCATTATGAAGAAGTCCTCATGCCCCAAATACCCCTGACAATGCAACCGAAGTTTGCCAATGACAGGTGTAATGGCTACGTCCCTGTCGGGTGCCGCTAGAACTGCCTCTGCAAGTGGTCCCATCTGATCGGGAGTAATCTCGAGCCACGCCGCCAATTCCGGTGAAATGAAGTTTGCCTTGGCTCCTCCATCAAAGAAAATCAGGGCCTCTTGATCTTTCACTTTGCCCCAAGCTCGACAAAGTTCTGTACTCTCATCCATGGTGTCGGGATCAGTACCCACACAATCTGGAACCAGTCCTGTTTTCATCTTGCCTTTTCGTACACGGTCCTCAGCTGCTCTCGAACTCTCAGGCCTTTCGTCGTCCTTGTCATTCTGTTCGTTCTGTGCCTTTTTAGGGCACTTCGCGGAGATTTGTCCAGTTTCCCCGCATCCAAAGCACTTCCCCTCCCTGATGTAGCGAGTCCGCTCCTGAGGAGTAAGTGTGGGTCGTGCATCCTTTTTTTTCTCTGGGTTGCTCTTTTTCATTCTACTTTCATTCCCAAAAGTCTGTTCGGCTCGTTGTGTCATGGCCTCATCTGTGGGGTAGGTCAGACTGCTAGAGTGAATGGCAAAGCCCCGTTTCGCATGACTCATCAACTCCTGAATAGAAGCTGATTTCTGTTCCAAGCAATGATCTCGGATCTCTGTAGGTAGACCCAAGGTAAACCGCTCAATCTGTTCTCTGAACGAGATCTTCTTGAATGAAGAGGTGGGTAGAAAAGAGCTCCAGAATCTTTCACAATAAGAATTCACTGTATCGCTCTTGGTCATCCGGAGATGGTTCCAAGCAGCTCGTATATCTCGCTCAAACTCTTGAGTCAACCAAGAAGAAATAAAAAGCCTCTTGAATTTCAGCCATGTAACTGGCACAGTCTTGCTTAATAGAAGCGTGGACCACCAAGTACGAGCATTCCCCTTAAAGTAAGAGGCAGCTCTCCGAATCTTGGAGTGCTCTGAATAGCGTCCTCCCGCGAAAGCGATGTCAAACTGCTGTATAAAAGACAAAGCCTTCGAAGCATTTGAGTATCCTGAAAAGTATCAAACTTGATCGAGTGGCCACCTTCCTTAAACTCTCGGACTTTCTTGCTTTTATCTTCGAGAAAGTCATACTGGTTGGCTTTGTAAAAATTCTTCTTGTTCGCATAAAACTTTCCGTCATCGGAATCTGAGCTGTCTGTAGACGAGTCCTCAGTAGAACTGTCAGTCTCTGGGCGAGATGTAGCCTTCTTTGCCTTTTTCTTGCCCGTTCCGAAGCTTTGTGTCTTGCTTCGCTTTTTGCTTTTTTCTGTCTTCTTCGCTCTAATCCGAGGAGCTAGAAGAACTGTCAGAAGAAGAAGAAGAAGAACTGGGTAGGTCTTCAAACTTGACGCGCTTCTTCAATTTCTTTGCCTTGTCAAATGTCGACCGACGGCCTAAATATCCCGGGAAGTCAGTGCCTTTCTTTTGCTTTTTGCCGTGCTTTTTGGCTTTCTTTTGCGTGTCAAAAAGCTGAGCAATCCGTGCATCAACCACGTTCTCCAGTTCCTTCTCCGTATATTTCTTAGAGGCAGAAGGTTCCTTGAGAGCGGGTTTCGGGAGTGGTGTTGTGGTTCTCTGCCACTCCATCTGTACCTCTTTCAAAGAGGTCTGGTTCATATATTTTGCCATCTTCGGGTTCTTGGCAAAATTGAGCATCATCTTTGTTGCATCGCCAATCAATTGACGACGCTCCATCTCTCTTTGCTCCGCCTGAGTAGGCCGAGGCGGGCCATACTCTCTGTCTGAATCTTCGTTGTGATCCCAGCCCGCATCTCCAGATGCAGAGGGAGTCGACTGATCATTGCCTGAAGCCATAGGTGCCGCGGAAAAAAAATTCGGGGATCGGATTTCCCGTAGAAGAGAAATCGGCCGTGCTCTGATACCACTGTAACAAACTTGGACACTCCAAGTCAAGAATCAACCGCGACAGCACCAAATAACCACTTCAAAACAATTCACAGATCACAATAGATTTGCACTGGCCCGGCGGAGTTCCGTGCCTAGAGATATTGGCCCCAAAGACTGGCGCCCCTTTCGGTATTTCTTTTTGTATTAATCAATCATCAAAGTACAAGAGAGCGGTTAGGGTTTCACTCTCAGACTCTGCGTCCAGATGCTCTGAGAAGTGAGGCCCTCACCACTAATTTAAAGGTTACAAGGGATGCCCAAAAGCAGAGCCCCAAAAGCTTTTAAAATCAAAAGCATCAATTCTCTCTCTCTTAGAGAGTCTTTTCTCTTTTTTTTATAAAAAAAAGCAAAAGCAAAATTCGCGTCGCTCATCATTTTCAAATTTTTTTTTAAATTTTTTTTTATAATAATAATCCGCCTCCGCGATTTCCAGAATTTAGGGTTTTTTGCAAAAATTAGGGTTTGCAGGAATTTTAGGGTTTCTGGCAGAAATTAGGGTTTTTGTTGTCCGCCACGTCATCACTTTGTGACAGTGTATACTGGCTCTGATGTGCATAAAAGCCTACGTATCTCCTCTGCATAGACTGAGTCAGTCTCTGGTGTAAAAGTATAGCGTGGATGTCTACCACCCCGTGAGGCCTAAGATGTACTGTACTCAAAGGAGACTGATAATGTCAAAAGTGCATGATCTACTGCTATCCCTACAGGCCTGGGCCCCACTGTGAAATCCTGAATGTGAGAGATAAAGCTCGGATGTGTCAGAACATAGTCTACAGTGCTGGACCCATGTCTATGTGGAAAACAAGTAAAACCTGTAGACAATGGGAAGGTCGGTAAGCCATTCAGTATGGCTAAACTGTGAGTAGTCGTCATCTCCCTCAGGTATCTCCCATACTCTGTATGCTCTCTGTCGTGTGAGCATCTCTCAAGTCCCATCTCCTCTGGCTCTAACTCTCTAAGCATCTCCTCTGAGGTGTCATAGAAGATCGTCTGTGAGCTGCTTGTATGGGCATTGAAATCCCCAAGGAGTATGATGTCTCCATCTCTGGAGAACTCCTAGATATCATCATCAAGTACAGAGTAAGGAGATTGTCCTCTGGGTGAAGCATATACTGAAGTGCTGGGAGGAAAATAGCATATGGCGATGTACAAGAAACGTCCAGTCTCTACCCTCAGCCTCACCCACAAGTATCTGGCCTGATCATCTCTCCGAACTATGTGCAGTAGTGGTTGGAGCTCCTCTCTGAAAAGAATTGCTACACCTCTTGATCCTCTAGTCCCATGCGCAGATCTGGTGCATGTCCGGCAAGCTGTCTCCCATCTGTATCCTGATATGTGCGGCATCAACTGTCCTGGAGCCTGATGAGTCTCTGAGTAGAAAACAATGTCTCTGTCTCTGAAGCTGTCCTCAAAGGCCCCCACATCAAGTCTATACAAACCATTACAGTTCCAAACCGCCATCCTGAGAGGGGTCCCATAGGTCTCGCACCGTCATGTAGAGCGGTGCTCTGTAATCACTACTCGTCCATTTTTGTAGAAAGCTAACTTTCCCTTCTCCCTTGCTGCTATAATCTCTGGCATGACCTCTCTCATATGTGCAAGCTGTGAGAGCGTAAGATCATCTCCTAAAAAGATACCTATTTTCTTGAGGATTGGCCTCTTCTTTAAAAAGTCTTTCTTTTCTTCCATGGAGGGAAAGCGCAAAATGAGAGCCTGTTCTTTTGAACTCTCCCCATTACCTTCACTCTTCTTGCCCACTCTCCAAGCTTGTGTGTGCGAGGGCTTCTCCACCCCCATCATGGACATGAGGATCTTCACCTCTTGGTCCACCTTATCTGAATCTTTTAGGCCGGTCACTCTCACGTGTAGAGCGTGTACCCTTCTTTGTTGTTCCTCTTCAAGTGTTTTGTTGATGATGTCGGGTGTAGTCGGGATTTCCTTGCCCTTTCCCTTCTTGACAACTTCAATCCATTTTTCAGCCTCATCCATCTTCTTTTGCGTTTTGGAGAGAACCTCCACCCATGAGGTCTGTTAAGTATGGAGCCTGATTTACCCTTGTAATTTTCTGTGGTAAAAGCGCACATTTGTAAGGCCCCCATTATGAGGAGAAGCCATCGTGCGTGAAGGAAAATCACTCACTGGAAACCAAAATTTTCACGGACAAGAATCAGGGGCAACTTTAGAGGCCTCGGGGACGGAGGCCCTCGAGACTTTTTTTTTGCCGGAATATTTCTTTTCGCCGGAATATTATGGCCGTACGGCGGCCGGAAAGTGGTCCGAAAACAACGGGTCGGTTGGCCGGTGGCCGGTAGTCAATGGCCGATGGCCGGTGGTCTGAAGTCAATGGCCGGTGGCTGGTGGTCGGAAGTCAATGGCCGGTGGCGGAATTCAAAAGCAGACTTGTCTTCTCAAGGACGGCCACACATGGGCGGATTGGAGGGTCAGATTTGGACTTATTCGCACAAGGGCGGCTACACATGGTTGTCTCTCATAAGAGAGGGCAGCCCTTTTGGCCTATAAAAGGAGGCCATTTCTACACACATTTCATAGTGTGAAGTTGATGCAACAAGGTGAGTGTGAGGTGGTGAGAGTGAAGCAACGCGGGAGCTCTATTAAGGGTTTAATCCCTTTGTAAACTACTTCTTCTTTTGAAGTGCTAAAGCCATTGAGTGGTTGCTTTCCCATGGACGTAGCCCACATTGGGTGAACCACGTATATCGTGTGTACTCTCTCTCTCTCTCTCTCTCTCTCTCTCTCTCTCTCTATTCTATAATCTCTTGTGTGTGAAATCTATCTCTCTCCATTAAGTAATCTACTCAAAAATCTATTTAGCTACGCCTTATTTCCTAACAAGGTCTTCTTTTCTCCTTCCTCTTTTATTTCTTTGACTTGTGCTCGTATACTATTCAGCTCATCGATCATTGATGGATGAATTTCTCCATCTTCAAGGCGTCCTCCCTCTTTGGTTTCGTCGAGTTCCTTCCGAAGGGCTGAGATGCTACCTTTTAAAGCTTGGATTTCATCCCGGAACTCCTTGCGTTCTAGTTCCCTGGCCTGTTCCTCCCTCTTTTTCCATTCAAGAATTAAATTCTTCTCTTTCTTCCACTCATCCATGTGGGCATTGCATTCTTTCAACTCCTTTTCAATGGCTGTCATCCTCTTGCTTGTGACCATGTAGTGCGCCGCCATCCTTCTTGCCTTATTTGTTTCACTTATCTGATTCACTTTCTAAGAGAGAGGAGAGAGCGACCTATACGCACCGCATTATGCATACATATGTTTCCGCATTCAGCCTACATGGCATATATTTGCTTTCTGTACGAGTCAATGTGCAATTTTTGTGAGTTCTGCAGTTTCCAAATTCCTTGTAAAAATCCCTGCAGGTCTGAAAAATGCAGGATTTTGAAAATTCGAAAGTTCGGAAAATCCGGAAAAGCCGAGACTGTGGAAATTCCTCCTGGAATTTTTTGAATTTTGCCGGGTGTATGTACCTGCAGGCTGGGGGGGGGGGGGGGGTTATGTATGTACCTCGGGCGCGCTGTCACAGCAGCAAGCGGGGGGGGGGGGGGGGGGGATGCGCAGCGTGAGGGGGGTTGTATGCGTGAATCACAGCAGCAGGCGGGGGGGAGCGGATGCGCAGCGTGAGGGAGGGTGCAGTTTGCGCGAGTGGGAGGCTAGGAGGAGGGGGGTGGAGAGAGAGAGAGAGAGAGAGAGAGAGAGAGAGAGAGAGAGAGAGAGAGAGAGAGAGAGAGAGAGAGAGAGAGAGAGAGAGAGAGAGAGAGAGAGAGAGAGAGAGAGAGAGAGAGAGAGAGAGAGAGAGAGAGAGAGAGAGATATGAAATGTTATATTAACGTCTTCAAAAGGCCAAAGTGACCTATGAGACCAGAAAGTTACAATGCGGTGTATCTGATACAAAGTCAGATTAACAAAATAAATTAAACTAGGATAACAAAATATAAATACTGCGGGATCCTAAACTAAGCAGTACAATTTGAAGACAATATGGGAGGGGAGTAGAGATCCATCTTCATCTTCATCTGCACTCTGGACGACGAAAGAGTATGGCTTGAATCCTTTGCTGAAGCCTCCTTCGAAACTGTGTAGCTCCTCTTCTCCATCGGGGTCGTCTAGATCTCCCTAGCTCCAATGCTCGGTCTATGAGAATGCCAGTAGTGCGTGTAGACCTCTCCACCGTTGGCCGCTCCTCTGTCTGTTCTTCTGGGTGTACAATATCTAGTTTGAAGAAATTTGTGATCTGTCTCTGGGGATGTCTCTCTTTAGCTCTCCTCAGTAAAGTTTCTCTATGCTTGTGTAACTCAAGTAGATATAGCCCAAGACATCTTTGATCCTCATAACTCATGACCCTAGATAGAGGCCCAAAACCTTCTCTGAATAGACAATGAAAACGCCCTCGTATCTCATAGTACACTATGCAATGACATATGTAATGTACTTCTGTCTCTGGTTCTAGATGGCATAAGCGGCATATCCTGCTATCTGCTGGTGTCCCTTTGAATCTGCCAGTCTCAATCTCGAGCTGATGTGAGGACGTGCGTATCTGGCCAATGGCACAACGCAAACCATGCGAAAGATGCGTGTCCATATAGCTAGGTCGAATCACAAACCCATCCCCCGTGAGGTGGAGAAGATGCTCTCTATAGAAAGCCATCTTCGTGCCCAACTCCTGTAATGGCTCTATCCATGTCCTCTTCGTGTCCAGCTGGATTAGATCCTGACGAAACCATGATGCCATCTGTGCATACCAGCATGATGTATCCCCATTAAGAGCTAATTGTCTGGAGGACTCTAGAGCCACCCTGGCATATCTGTCTCTGGTAGTATCCCACAGACTGTGCACAAAGGAGACTGATCTGGTAAGCGCCTCAATCTCCATAGGGGGGGGGGGCAACTAATTCCGCTCGAATGATATCATGTGGTACGGAAACCTTGGCTCTAATCAGCGGAGAGATCATAGATACCAGGGGCTTCTTCATACGCCTCCAACCATCTTGGCCTATAGAAGGTCCCCAAACCTGCACCCCATATAACATAGTAGAGGCAACCAAAGTATCAAAGGGCCATAACTTTGTCCTAGGTTCCTGGAACTGAACCTGCGAACACATCCTCTCCATTCCTCCCAGAGCCGCACCAGCTCTAGTTAGTCTAGTCTTTGCTGCTCTTCTCAAAGAAAATCTCGGCCCAGTAAAGACTACCCCCAGGTAAGTGTATGCATCTGTATACGCCACAATCTCCTGACCATATTTGAAAGTAGGTACTGATCTCCTGACCCATTGCGGTGTGGTGTTTAACACCATAACCTTGGTTTTACCTAGGTTTACACACAATCCACTATCCTCTGCAAAACTGCGTAGTGCATCCAAATGTCGTTGCATACCTTCTGGTGAGCTAGATATCAGCACAATATCATCAGCATATAGCAACAATGGGATCCACGTCCCTGCCAGCTGGGCACCCCTGTCACCCTCTCTGTCAATGTAATCGGACACCTCATCAACATACATACCAAATAGAGTAGGAGACAATGGGCAGCCCTGTTTCACTCCAATAGTAGAGTGAACTAAATCAGATACCCCTTCCGGAGTGTGTACATGTCCCACCACTGATCTATACAAAGCCATAATCCCCCAAATCACCTCTATGGGCACCCCCATCTCCTGTAGTCTGCGCATCAATCGAGCTCTTGGTACCATGTCAAATGCTTTGCGAAAATCCACAAAGCTACAATAGATCTGTCTCCCATGTGCTCTGCTCTCCTCAATGATGGCCCTGAGTGTCAGAATATGATCAAGGGTGGAGAAACCCCTCCTGAAGCCGGCTTGACCCTTTGCTCGTACACCCTCGTCCTCTGCCCAATTACTCGAGTGTTGCTCCAGAATAGATGCATACAACCGTGCCAATGTGTGTCCAACCATAATAGTGCGGTAGTTCCCAGGCTCTGTAGGGTCACCAGCCTTGAAGATGGGCACAATATTAGACAACCTCCAAGTCTCAGGTAATCCCTCACACATGGCACGATTGAACAACACTGTGAGAACCTCTTTCAGCATATCCCTGGCATGTATAAAGTGCTCCGCTACTAGACTGTCATGATCATATGCCTTCCCGGTCCTCATCCTGTCGATGGCCCTTTGTACCATCTCAGGTGTAAAGAAAGTGCTCATAGCTGGGCAAGGCTTGGTAGGGTTTGGAAGGGGTTCCTGTCAAGGAACCGTATATAATGATGTCGCATATTGGCCCCACACATCAGGTGAAGTAATAACTGGTGGAGGGGAGTGCTCATGGAAGAGTCGCCATGCCTCTCCTGAGTCTCTACTCAAGAACATCTGATATAAGTCTCGCTCCATCTGAGCTAGGTAAGCTCGCGTCTTCCGTCACACAAGGCGTTGGAAAGCAATCCGAGACTGTCTGTAAGTGATGACTCCTAAAAGAAGATCCCTCTGAAGCTGGGCTCTCATCTCTCTGCACTCCTCATCATACCAACTATTCTGGGGCATGCTCCCAGAATGTCGTCTCTTGCCCGGCTGAGTGCGTGGGTATGCCACTGATGCAGCCCCATGCAGTGTCTCAGTCAGTAGAGTGGTGCACTCCTCCACTGAGAGGCCTGTACCATTTGTGCCAGCTGTGCCTTCCAATAGACGGTCCCATATCTCCTCTGTATAAATGAAATCAGTCTCTGGTGTAAATGTAAAGTGGGTGTGTGACCTGCCTCCTGATGTCTAGGTTGTACTATACTGAAATACGGACAGTGTCAAAAGAGCATGATCTACTGCTATGCCCACTGGCGTGGCTCCCACTGTGAAATCCTGAATGCAGGGGACAAAGCTCGGTCGTGTCATAACATAATCCAATGTACTGGCCCCATGTCTGTGTGGAAAGCATGTGAAACCGGCTGCTTCGGGAAATCACTGTAAGCCATTAAGTATGGCTAATCCATGTGTAGTCGTCATTTCCATGAGGTATCTCCCATACTCCGTTCCGTCTGCTCTCTGTCATCTGAGCATCTGTCAAGTCCCAACTCACCCACATCCAACTCTCTAAGCATCTCATCCGAAGTGTCGTAGAAGACTGTCTGCGAGTTGCCCGTTTGGGCATTGAAGTCCCCTAGGAGAATGATATCACCATCCCTAGAAAACTCCCATATGTCATCATCTAGAATAGAGAAAGGCGACTGCCCTCTGGATGCAGCATACACGGATGTACTCGGAGGAAAGTAACATATGGCAATATATAGGAATCGAACTGTGTCAGCTCTCAGTCTCACCCACATATATCTAGCATGATCATCTCTTCGTACAATATGCAGTAATGGTTGTAGTTCCTCTTTGAATAGCACTGCTACTCCTCCCGAACCTCTACTCCCATGCTCAAATCTCGCATTTGTCCTGTGAGCTGTGTGCCATCTGTATCCATCACATGTGGCATTATCTGTCCAGGGGCTTGATGAGTCTCTGAGAAGAATACAATATCCTTGTCTTTGAAACTGTCCTCAAATGCACCCTCGTCCAACCTCATAGATCCATTACAATTCCAGGTAGCCATCTTCAGTGTGGTCCCATAGGTCTCGCACTGTCATGCAGTGCGCCGCTCTAAAATCACCACCCGTCCATCTTTCTTTCCTTTCTCCCTTGCCGCTGTAATATCGGGGGAGAGAGAGAGAGAGAGAGAGAGAGAGAGAGAGAGAGAGAGAGAGAGAGAGAGAGAGATAGAGAGAGAGAGAGAGAGAGAGAGAGAGAGAGAGAGAGAGAGAGAGAGAGAGAGAGAGAGAGAGAGAGAGAGAGAGAGAGAGAGAGAGAGAGAAATGAAATGTTATATTAACGTCTTCAAAAGGCCAAAATGACCTACGAGACCAGAAAGTTACAACGTGGTGGATCTGATACAAAGTCAGGGTAACAAGAGTAACAAGATGACAAAAATAAAATACTATGGAATCCTAAACTGCTAGGTGTGAACTAAGCAGCTAAACAGCTAGCTGGGATAGCTAGATCACAGGAGATCCAGCATCGATCGCTGGCAGATCTCATCAATCTCCTCCATGGTCAGTAGTCTGACTCGGCGTCGTGCATGTCGAGCCAAGTGATCCAAATCCTCTGATGCAGCCTTTGTCGATGCTGTGTAGTCTTCCACAGTCGTGGGCGTCTGGATCACCCCAGCTCAGTCGCTCGGTCGATCAGTGTGCCTCTGGTGTAAGGCGACGAGCTCTGCTGTGGTAGTAACTCCTCCGGGTGTTCAGTGGCGGCTCTAAAGAAGTCTGTGATCTGTCTTTGAGACTGGCTAGTCTCTTCTCTTATCAGGCTCTCTCCGTGTCTGCGCAGCTCGAGCAAAAACAAACCAGGCATCTCTGATCCTCGTACCGTATGACTCTAGAGAATGGTCTAAAGCCCTCTTTGAACAAGCAATGAAAGCGGCCTCGTATCTCGTAGTAGACGGGGCAGTGGCATGTGTAGTGCAACTCTGTCTCAGGCTCGATGTCACACAGGGGGCATGTCCTGGCCTCTGCTGGTACTCCGCTGTATCTCCCAGTCTCGATCCGCAGCTGGAGTGAAGATGTGCGTATCTGGCCAATAGCACATCGTATCCCATGAGACAAGTGGGTGTCCATGTATCTGGGCCTCGTCACAAAACCATCCTCCGTAAGCTAGAGGAGATGCTCTCTGTAGAAAGCCATCTTCGTGCCCAGATCCTGTGCTGGCTGTATCCATGACCTCTTGGTGTCTAGCTGAGTCAAGTCCTGGCGAATGAGCTTGGCGATCTGGGACTGCGTAAGAGTCAGAGAGGGCGCATCCAGTGAGTACTGGAAGGGAGGCAATCTGTCTATGCTGAACCCATGCGCCTGAAACCATGATGCCATCTCCCCATACCAGCATGCTGTATCTCCCTGCATGGCTAACTGTCGAGAGGACTCAAGTGCAAGGCGTGCATATCTGTCTCTGGGAAGTTTCCACATGCGGTATATGAAGGAGACAGATCTGCTGAGCGCCTCAACCACTAGTGGGGGGGCAGCTAGCTGTGCTCGTACAATAGCACGTGGTACTGAAGCCTTGGCTCTAATGAGCCGCGAGATCATAGAGACCAGAGGCTTCTCCATGTCCCCCTATCCATCACTGCGGCCTGTCCTCCCATGATGATCCAGTGAAGGTCCCCAAATCTCAGCTCCATAAAGCAATGCAGAAGCCACCAAAGTGTCAAAGAGCCAGAGCTTCGTCTGAGGCTCCTGAAACTGAACTTGTGAACACATCCTTTCCAATCTACCCAATGCTGCATGGGCTCTGGTCAATCTAGTATGTGTTGCCCTCCTCAATGAAAATGCTGGCCCACTAAAAACCACTCCAAGGTAAGTGTAAGCATCTGTATACTCCACCTTCTCCTGGCCGTATGTGAATGCGGGCGCTGACTTCCTGATCCACTGTGGGGTGGTATTAAATACCATGACCTTGGTTTTACCAAGGTTGACGGACAAACCACTTTCCTGGGCAAACCTATGCAAAGCATCCAAGTGACATTGCATCCCCTCCGGATAGTCGGAGATCAACACAATATCATCAGCATATAACAATAGTGGAATCCATGTCCCTGCCAACTGTGCACCTCTATCACCATCTCTCTCAATGTAGTCAGAAACCTCATCCACATACATACCAAATAAAGTAGGAGAGCGGGCAGCCCTGCTTCACCCCAATAGTGGAGTAAACCGGTGTGGATACACCCTCTGGGGTGCGTACATGCCCCACTATTGACCTGTATAATGCCATGACCCCCCAAATGAGCTCTGTGGGTACTCCCATCTGCTGTAATCTGCGCATCAATCTAGCTTTGGGCACTGTGTCAAATGCTTTGCGGAAATCCACAAAGCTACAATAGATCCGTCTCCCACGCGATCTGCCCTCCTCAATAATGGCTCTGAGTGTCAAGATATGGTCAAGAGTAGAAAAACCCCTCCTGAAACCTGCCTGCCCGACTGCGTGTATCCCCTCCCTCTCTGCTCATCTACTCAGTTGTTGCTCAAGAATAGATGCGTACAACCGTGCCAATGTGTGTGTGTGTGTGAGAGAGAGAGAGAGAGAGAGAGAGAGAGAGAGAGAGAGAGAGAGAGAGAGAGAGAGAGAGAGAGAGAGAGAGAGAGAGAGAGAGAGAGAGAGAGAGAGAGAGAGAGAGAGAGGCGAGCGAGCCTGCACCTGCCGCGACCTACACTAATCAGCCCTGCTCTGCCGCGTCCTGCACCTGCGCGCGTGAACCTGCCTGCGCGACCAGCTGCCTGCACGACCCTGCATCTGCATGTCCTAACTGTCGCCAGCAGTCTGCGCGTCCCTGCTGTTGCCTGCGTGAAACCCTAACAACGCGAAACCCTAACTGCGCGCAGCCCTAATAGCCCGAAACCCTAACTGCCCAAACCCTAACTGTGCGAAACCCTAACTGTCCTGTGCGCGCATCTATCAACCGCCTGCACGAGAGAGAGAGAGAGAGAGAGAGAGAGAGAGAGAGAGAGAGAGAGAGAGAGAGAGAGAGAGAGAGAGAGAGAGAGAGAGAGAGAGAGAGAGAGAGAGAGAGAGAGTTGAAGCTTCACTTCGAGTCTTGCTTTTACCGTTTGCCAGTCTCGCCCATTCTTCATGGCGGCTTTGCCGGTCTTGAGTGCTACACACAACGCTCCATCACCACTTGCCTGTCGCGTGGACTGCACTGGCGACCTGTTGACACGCATTGACTCTAAAGTACCGCACTTGGCTCAGCATGCCTTGGTTGGCCGGATGATTGGACAGTCTGCTCCTCGATCTTCTATACGTGATTGGTGTCAGACTGCATTGGGCACTACATAGGGACGGATCTCGGAGCTTACATTCCTTGGCAGGGGCATCTTCATGGTACGTCTTTCAGATCCCGCCACTGCCTCAGGTCTCCTAGCTCGCTCTCTGATACTCTCTGATCGCAGGATGATTTACTTGACGAGGTGGTATCCCGAGTTTTCCACTGAGGAGTTTGACAGTCGACACCTTATTCCCAGATTCCCTCTGACGCTCTCCTTCCCGGATATGCCTCTCCATTTTATTGATGAACATCTCCTTCAGATGATTGCTGCTCATTTTGGTACGGTAGTTCTAGGATCCTGCATCTTCTCATCTGGCCCACCTCGCATTCAGGTCTTGGTGTTTGGGGATTCTTCATTACCAGATACAGTTACTGTGGCTGTGCGCGATCGCGACTACTCTCTCCGAATCGTAATCACTGGCCGCCCAGGACAGTGCTTACACTGTCATGAGATGGGACACTTGGCCCGAGATTGCCCCACCCTGCCACGCCATCGACGACAACAACAGCCGGCTCGTGGCAGTCATGCTCAGCCACGTGGTCAGCGTCAACAGCCGGTTCCTCCTTCTACTAGTAAAGCACCTCAGCAGCCTACAGGCGTTCCTCGAGCTCCGACCCTCCTTGTTCCTCCCTCTGCTTCAGCTCCCACTGAGGCAGCATGGCAGACAATGGGTCGTAATCATTCCCTCCGTCCTCCTCAGCAACCAACAACACAGCCAGATCCCAGTGTTACCTCTCCTGCTCCCTTTCAAGTTTCCACCACCCCCTTACCCCCTGCATCTCCTCGCCATTCTTCTTCTTCGCCACAGGATCACTTACCTCTGCTACTAGCTCCTCCTTCACCTGCAGTTCCCCCACCCGCTCCTTCCCCTCTTCCGGAGGTCCCTGTTCCCATGTAGATGGATCATTCACCGCTACTACCTCTCCCTCCTCCTCTTCCTCTTGCCCTTACTTTCCCCCCTCCACCTTCTGGTCCTCCCCCTCCCTCAGCAGCTCATACTTACGTCCCCCGCAGTTTTCTCAGCTCTTGCCCTCTTTCCTGGGGCACTCATCGGGCTGAGATGTGCGGTAACTCAGAAGGGCCATTGCGGGTACAGCTCTACCTTATGCATCACAAGACAGGGTGTGTTCCCTCTTTAATTGGCAGTCGCTCTCAGCCTACCCATTCCTTTTTCCTTCCATTTCATGCTGCTCAAGAATGGTCCGAGGATCAGGTTCTACATTTTGTGCACGCCCAGACTATGGCTCAGCTTCATTTATGGTTGTCTACTTCCGCTCCTGATGTTTTGTCTCCTCACTACCCTTCATGTATTGGTGCTATGGAGTGGAGTGATGTTTATGCTTGCTATTCATTGCCTATGGTCATTCATGTATCCTCAGATGTGGTGCTTGCTATGACTATGCGCATTTGGGGTGTCAAAGCTGCAGCATCGGTAATGCAATGTAAACAAGCTGAGGTCTGCAGTTGGTGCAATGAGACACCATATTTTAGAGAGGGCTTGCGGGTTGCTTTCCTACCGCCTGAAGCTCACCCCTTGGATGGTCCAGCTGCCTCCAAGAAGATGCGCAGTTAGTCAGATACTATACATACTCTTTCATGCAGTCTATGGATTTACATGTAGTTTCTTGGAATGCTAATGGTTTACAGACTTCTCGGGTAAAAGGTTCCCGTAAGCTTTTACTTCGCAGAGATTTACACACTCATGTAGTGGGCACTGTGGATATACTACTAGTACAGGAGCATAAGATTGCCACTCCTTTTGGCAATCTCATGCCCTCGGGCGCCCGCACTTTTTGGGAGCCTGCTCTGGGCCTTCATGGACAGAGTTGTGGTGTATGCATCTCAGTGGGGCCACGTTACTTGGCCTCACTTCAGCAGCATGGCACACTTGTCGCTGGTAGAGCAGTTTATGTTTCTATTCGGATTCGGGAATCTATCATTGGTTTTATGTCAGTCTATGCATCCACTACCCCTGGGGAAAGGGCTACTTTTTGGTCCTCCTTGGCTGCTGTTCTACCTGCTGTAGACTCTTGGGTTGTTGGAGGTGACTTCAACAACGTTGAGAGCGACTCTCATTGGCGATCCATCACACCTCCTATTCTATCATCCATTTCTCCCGATGAACAGCCAGCTTGGGATCGATTTCTTCTAGCTATTCAAGGTGTTGACGCCTGGCACATACCCTCTTTTGGTCACCACCCTGCAACACTTCATTACTCTTGGGGGTTTCAAAGACAGCGGGGGAGATTATTAGAGCGACTTGATCGTTTTTACATTGGCCCTTGGGCAGCAGCTTTAGGCGGATTTACTACTATATGGAGAGAGACCAGCCTCTCAGATCATTTACCCACCTCATTGTTTATCTCCTTCACTAGATCCTCTACACAGAGACGAGGCTGCCGCATCCCTGACATTGTTCTCACCACTCAAGTATTGTAGCAGCAGATTCGTGACTCATGGTCCACGGATGCTTCTTATTGTGGACCCCCTGGAGAGTTTCTTGCTCATTGCATTACTCAGTCTAGTATTTACTGCCGTGACCAGATTGCTATTATTCATCGTCAGTTGAGAGTACGCGAGTCTGATCTTCACATCCCTCTTGGTTCCACTCAGCGCTTGCTTGAGGAGTGGCCTCAGGATACTTATCTCGCTGCTAGACAGATAGAACTCACAGAAGAGATTCGTCGCGTATAGGAGGCTAGGTCTGAGTTCACTCATCATGCTTCGGTATCTCATTGGATAGCTAAAGCTGATCGAATGAATAAAGACTTCTTCACTGCGCATAAAGAACGCCCTCCTGGCACCACCTTGCGGACTTTGTGCGATGCTCAGGGGACACTACATATGCATCCTGATGTTATTCTTGATATGTCTGCAGATTATTTTGAGACAGTGTTCACTGCTGATGTATGCACTACTGAGGTTTTACTTGCCCGTGAGCAGATCTGGCAGCACACTCGACATCGTTGTACAGACACTATGGCAGAGATCTTGTTGGCACCCTTCACACTTACAGAGCTCCATGCTGTTATAGAGAGTCTTGATCCATCCTCTTGTCGAGGAGAGGATGGCCTCACTAGAGCCTTCTTTTTGACATATTGGGATGTATTGCATATACCACTGCTTCGCGGTTGTCAGGACATCTTTGCATTAGGATATATGCATTTGGATCTTTGTTCAGGTCTCATATCTCTTATTCCGAAGGGGGGTGACACCACTCAGCTCCGACAGTGGAGACCTATTACCCTACTCCCTTCGGTCTATAAGATATTAGCGTTACTGATCAGCCATCGCTTGCGGCCGTTCTTACCAGATATTATTCATACTTCTCAGACAGGCTTTGTCATGGATCGATGCATCCTGGGTAATATCTTCACTTTTTATGAGGCAGTAGAGTGGACCATATCATCTTCTGAACCTCTCGCTTTTTTCATCCTTGACTTCGAGAAAGCATATGATCGTGTTGAGTGGGACTTTCTCGAAGGATCTTTAGCCAGGATGGGTTTCCCTTTGAGATGGATTTCAGGCATTTCCGCTCTCTTCAGAACTACCATCAGTGCTATTACTATTGGTGGCCATGTCAGTCTCAGTTTTGAGCTTTCTCGATCTGTCCATAAGGGATGTCCTTTAGCAACATATCTGTATCTGTTTGTGGGAGAGACTATGTCTGACTTTCTTCGTGCTCAGAGTCATGCATTTCGTGGATTGACCATGCCAGTACCTACAGCTTCAGACCTTATTGATCAGGAGTTTGCTGATGACACTATGCTCATGTTGCGCTATTTGCTACCTGCTCTTGACGCCATGCGGGAGGCCCTACAGGTTTTTTGCATTGCCAGTGGTGCACACATTAACTGGCATAAATCCTATGGGTTACTGGTTGGCAGTGATGACATACCTACTTGGGGGGTAGCTGATGGTTTCACATGGCTACAGCCAGATCAGACATGCAGATATCTGGGCTTTCAAGTTGGATTTGATGTTTCCTCACAGTAGCAGTTTGCACGCGTACTACAGTCTATTCGCCGGAAGCTATGCCATTGGTCTTCACGTCGTCTGTCGTTGGTTGGCCGTGCATTGGTCGCCAACCAGGTCATTCTGGCTACAGTATGGTATACGGCCTCTTGTTGGATGTTACATTCCGGTGTGATAGCTCAGCTCCGTCGACTAGTGAGGAACTTTTTATGGAGTGGCACAGATGGGACTATTGATACTCGTGCTCCAGTTCGCTGGTCCACGATCATTCGTCCTAGGTCAGAGGGAGGCCTTGGCATTATTGATCCAGAGTTACAGAGCCGCGCACTTCTTACCAAGCTTATTGTTCGGGGTCTTTTACCCGGCCAAGAACCTTGGAAGATGCTTCTTCAGGCCGCTCTTTGCACAATGACTCCACGACTCGGCACTAGAGACGGTCATACTTGGCATTCAGGGTATCATTTTCTCTTTACGGATGCCCCCTTGTCCACCTCCACCCTCTCACCCTTCCTCCGATTGCTCCTTCAGATTTGGGTTTCCATGCGACGGGCTATCATACGCTCACCTCCCTCATGTCGTGAGGAGATTGAGCGCCAGCCTCTCATTTGGAATGCTACAGTTCTTGATTCTTCGGTTAATCCACCTCGTCAGCTTGGAGAGAGGACTCACATTGATTGGGCTGCTTGGGACACTGGCCCTGCTGCCTCTATGCAGTTGTTTCATGAGACACGTATGCTGGATGCAAATTTTGTGGCAGAACATTATGACATTGGTCGCGGGGTGACAGACAGACTGCTTGAGATTGATTCTGCCGTTCCTTCACAGTGGGATGCAGTCATGCGAGGCATGGTTCAGATGCCCCCCCATTGTGGCTAGGAAGGCCTCTTTGATCAGAGCACTCTCTTATTAGTTCGTTTGGACACCATGCTGTTCACAGTTGATACTGACTACTCTCAGGGGATTCATGCTAGATTGACATATGCTGCCACCTCTCCACAACTATCTCCCCCGGCGCTCAATGGGAGGCCATACGAGTAGTTGGCTCACGCGGGAAGCGTCGTTGTGTTGACCCCCGTTTTGCTTCCGCTGATGCTGCACTTTGGAGGCTTTGGGTGTGGGAGGGTTGTGCCCTATCTCAGCTTTATTGGGACCCAGGAGAGTGGCATTGGCCTCACTCTGACCCCACCGGTGCACCTGTATCATTCTTTGAGTACATTGTCAGGATTGGAAGGTTAGCATTGATGAGACAGCGACCAGAGCAGCCCACTCGTATGCGTTTCTGGTTACATTCAAGCCTCTCCCATGCTTATCTGCAGCAGTTTTGGTCCGCCATCTGGGATTTACATGCGGCTCGTCGTATTTCTTTTTTCATGTGGATGATTGCACATGCGGGACTTCCAGTTGGGACTTGGCTAGCTACTATGGGTCATGATCTGTTATGTACTCGCTGTCCTCTGCGACTACTTGAGACACCTGCCCACTGTCTTTGGTCATGCTCAGCTTCCCATGTAGTGTGGCTTGCAGTTTGCTTTCTACTCAGCAGAACAGGTGTTCAGCATGGATTTCTCACTTGGGGATCTGTCTCATGGTTGATGCCGATGCCCGGCCCGCATCTTTTCTACGAGGGCTCAGCCACAGATCCAGCCTTCATGCTTACCTTGACTGGTTATCGGCGAGGGACTTTGGCTATGATACCACAGATTGCTTGGCAGGGGGATTCTCAGACACGTGACGAAGTTTTTTCAGTCATCACTAGTACTACACTATGGAATGTTTGGAGAGCTTGTTGTCTTCACATTCTAAGTGCGGCTCCACAACTCCTTCAGGATATCCTCACTGCCATTTGGCTGGACATCATTCACACCCTGATTTGGCAGTGGGATTCTTCCTCAGGTACATCTCGAGCAGCCGAGACTCGTCGATTTGCCTTCCTTCGGCGTTGGGCTCGATCCCCACTCTTCTTCACACTGACAGGTGGTCAGATTACTTGGCATTATGCCCCTCCACAGTGGTTTCTCCTCCACTCCTCACACCGACCACCATGAGATTGCTCTAGTCGAGTAGTCACTATAGTGGCTCTCCTCCTTACATTCAGCTTGTACACCCCACGTGATAGGCTATTTTGGCATCCGCTGGGGATTATATTGTACTCCGTAATATACAGCCCTGATTTTTCCAAAAAGAGAGAGAGAGAGAGAGAGAGAGAGAGAGAGAGAGAGAGAGAGAGAGAGAGAGAGAGAGAGAGAGAGAGAGAGAGAGAGAGAGATGGTCAGAGGCATTTGTATAGGATGGTCACATCCACTATCGGTGACAATGTGGAAGATCAGAGAGAGAACTGTTATTTTGGGTACAGATGAGGTGAGTTTGAGTAGATGGACTCAGGAGATGGTCAGAGGCATTTGTAGAGGATATTCAATGCGTGGATATGATATCTTTCTGAGATGATATAGTACACTGCAGATACTTGCACACATGGTCATAGAGAGTGTCTTGGAGAGTGTGGAGGAGGATGTCTTGTGCACAGGTCTTGGAGACCATTATAGATCTCCCCTACCGCTGCCCTACAGGCTTTGGTCACTTTATTTGTATTTACATAGAGAGTGTCTTCGAGAGTGTGGAGGAGGATGTCTTGTGCATAGGTCTTGGAGACCATTATAGATCTCCCCCTCCCGTTGCCCTACAGGCTTTGGTCACTTTATCTGTATTTACAACTTTGTACTAGCTGGAGTTTTTTTCCTATTCCATTTTATATCCCTTTATTATGGCTTCGGTTGTGTTTTGTATACTTTATTCATATGACCTGGCTATGGAGGACCTAGCTAGTATCGAGGCGTCCACTAGACATTATTTGGGTTGGACATCTCCCCCTCACGCGGGCACACTTTGGGAGTGGCTTCAGTCTGCACTCGGTGGTTCTGAGGGCACGCGGCTGTTGGTTTCAGGGCACTGAACACTAGAATTCAACGTTGAGGAGTTTGATCGCCAACAGTGGATCCCTCGTTCTTTGGTCGCTGTTTTCTTTCCGTTGCTTTCAGTACATTGTTCAAGTTGTCTTATTGGTGTAGCCGCTAGGTGGGGCGTGGTTATACTAGGTTCATTGGCTATGAAGATTGGAATTTGGCACACCTTGGATACATGTATATGCACCCAGAGAAACCTATTTTCTAGATACAATACGATTGCGAGATCTCACCACAAGCGATTTCGTCTACAGAGGTTGGTGATACAAAACGATTGCGAGATCTCACCACAAGCTGTTTCGTCTACAAAGGTTGGTGGTTACTTGTGGCCTGGATTAGTGCCTTAGGTGCCATCAATTTGGGTACATGGTGAGAGATTGCCCTACCCACCCCCCTCGTCGCCCTTAGCCATATCATCCCCCACCTGAGGGTGCAGTGGAAGGTTGGCAGAAGGCTTCTCATTGTCATACATTTCGGTTGTTAAACAAACACATGACGAGAATCTCGCGGCTACATGGACCGCCTATGGACACGCATTGGGGACGAGCCACCCGACCATAATGACCACCATCCAGTAGCTCCCTCGTGCTGGGGCCAACATCCGAGGACGTAAGGGTGCACATGTAAGACAGAGCATCCCATACCACCCTGCCTCACCTCCTTGAGGTGACCTCGCACACTCCTAGCCTCACGGGCTAACCTCTGGCGCTCTGCCAATGGGGGTCGATAACTATAAATGAGGCCTTTGCCTCCTTTTATAAAAGTAACCGGCCACATTGGCCGGGTTCACACTACGTCTGCCCGGACACCGAACATTGGATGCCCATCCTGACGGTATCATAGACTAGATCTCCTCTCTGTACGCATGACATAACATACTTCCCCTCTTAAGAACCATTGATGTCCTCTCAATGAAGTGGTGATACTGAGCTTTTAAAGCTTTAACTGACTCCCAATTAACTAATCTCTCAGATTGACCCTTCCATTTAATTAAGTACTCATCATAAGTGCTTTGGCGCAAATGACGGGTACGGTGATCTAAAACAGCCTTTGGTTCTCGAGGAATATACATAGTTTGGATATCTTGCCATACATTTTCCTACATTTTCCTTGATAGGCACAACAATGTCAACTTCACAGAATTTGTCTCTAAGGAGGCTGGCGTGAAACACTGGATGTACAACGGCTTGTTTCACCACATCTTGCATGACTCTTGACTCATGCATCATGGTAAGATTGAAGCGCCTTGTGCACAACTTTCTGTGGGGTGACCTAGATGGACCTATTGACACACGGCCATGAGTCCATTGAAACAGAGTTATGTGCCTAGAGAGGAGGGAAGCTTGGGGATTATTGATTCAGAGATGTATAGCAAGGCATTGCTTGCCGACGAGCTCATAGTACGCGGATTGTTTCTTGGGACTGGGCCTTGGAAACTATTTCTGCACCATGCTTTGTTACATACCTCTCCTTGTTTTGGATCTATGGATACTGCCGGTGGTTGGCGCTGCCCCCGACCATCAGATTCATCTTCACAGATGTTGGAATTAGGGTTGCAGGCATCTTGGAGAAGACGAAGGAAGCTCAATGCACACAATAGAGAGTGTATTACTTAGTGTGCAATGGAAAGATGGATAGCCCTAGAATGATGGGCGTATATACAATGCACGGGGGAGAAAACCTCCTAGTGAGGGAAAAAATGCCCCGGCGGTCCTAAGTGTGTTCATACACATCACTACCACATGTATATGGTAACAAATCCCCCTTGGAATGATGCGGTGAACGAGAGCTGGCACATGAGTAAAGGGAAGTGCCATGCCACAAAGGGGAGTAAGCCCATAGCTTTGCGGAAAGCTTCGAACTTCTCACGAGACAATGCCTTTGTGAAAAGATCTGCAAGGTTGTCCTGTATTGGCACATAAGCCAAGCTACCTCTCTTGTTGAGAGCCTCTCCCTGACATAGTGGTAATTCACCTCAATGTGCTTTGTGCGAGCATGGAAAACTGGGTTCCTCGCAACTGCCAATGCGCTCTGACTGTCAGTGTAGATAGTGTTGGCAGAGTCGTGCCCAACACCCAAATCAGCCATACGGCGTCTGAGCCATACACACTCAACCGTAGCTGTGAAGATTGCCCTGTACTCAGCCTCACAACTAGAAGTGGCCACAATAGGTCGCTTCTTGTGTCACGATTGTGACTATGTTGTAGTATTACATCTACTCCTAGTTGCAGATACGCGAAGTGCCATGCCAAGGAGAACCCCTGCACTTGGATGGTCACACCCCTTCGCCCAAAAGACATACCTCTTTGCCAAAAGCCACACTCCTTCGACGACTGGTCACACCCCTTCACCTTACGGATGTGACTCTTCACCCAATGGTTGCAACTCTTCGCCGAAAGGATGTGTCTTTTCGCCTAAAGTCATGTCTCTTCACAAAGAGACATGCCTCTTCACTGATGACTATTCAATTCCTATAAAAGGAACCCTTGTATCACACATTCAATCAATCACAGAGTCTTCTGAGTCTTTCTTTGAGTTTAGTTCAGTTTCTTAAGTCTTAATCATGAGTCTTAATAAAGGATTAGTACTTAGAATCCTCACAGTGGTATTAGAGCAAATTTTTTTCCCGGGACCCTACAGTTGTGAGCCTCTCACCCTTGACGCTACACTCTACCCCCCCCTTCCCGGCGTTGTATGGAATTGGAAGAACGGTGTCTTACGCACACATCTCGATATGAGAAGTGTGTGCCTTTTCAAAGTGCTAAGGAGTACCTGTGAACCTGTGAGTACCCGTGAGCACCCCTTGGCGGACTTCCTGCTCCAACGGGCTGAAATTTTAGGCGGGCTGCTTTGCACCCCTCCGCGGTGTCTCTTCGTTGGTGACTCCCCGCATGGTCCAACTCACCCAAAGGGCACCCGCCTCAAGGGGCATCCTCAACACAGCCAGCCCTTGATGACACCTCTTCCTCTCTGGCGCTAACCCCTTTCCATACATAAGTCGCAGCACTGCCTTTCCTTAATCGATGCAGCCCTTCAAATATAAGCCAGCGCTAGCCTTAAATTTTTGATGACGTGGCACCAATTTGCTGATGTGGCAAAATATGCTGACCTGGCATAATTTAAACCATGATAAACCATCAGGCAGCCAGCGTAGAATCAGCCACCAACATCTTTCCAGCGTAAGAACTCTCCACGATTCAACCTAGCAACGGACCAGCCCCTAGCGGCCCCTTCAGCGTGGGTTCAGCACAATCGACAGCCCCAAAGTCACTGGTGATTGACCGCCCATGGTCGCCAAAATGTCTTTGCCTTTACCTTGGTACCCGGTTTACAGAAAAGCAAAGCCCAACAAGAAACAACTGTTCGCTCGGACTTGTTCCCGATGTTTCCGCGTGGTTCCCCACACTCCTCTTTCCTAGTAGCTGATGCCGCATAATAGGCGATGGAGCCAGATTTTGCCTCTGCGTCACATACACCTGTACCCGAGGATCTGATAGCAATTCTCAAAAAGGAGATGGCAGCAATTTCAGCAAGCCTCGCATCACTTCACAGTCGCTTGGATAAGATGCAGATGCAAAATCCTTCTCGGAGTCACCCAACAGCTTCTCAGACAATACAGGCAATACAGGCATCTTCTTCCGACGCTTCAGTGGTCGACCAACAAGAACCACTCAAACATAAGCCTTCGGAACCGAAATTTTCTCACCCAAAGCATGGTTTCTCAGAGACAACTAGACGCAAAGTACCTTCGTGCGAGCAACAATAGTCACAACATGAATATTCTTGGAAATGCTACAGTTCTAAGTAACCAACTTCTTATCAGAATCATCAGCAACAAAAGCAGCATTATGAAGCTTCCAACGGATCATCAACAATATCAAGATGGGCTTACTTAGTGGCACATATATCCGACCCTAGTCGAGTACTCGGTCGTGAACGCCGCGACGTTGGACAAGTTCCCCCTCGCGAGCCATGCCCTACATTTAAGTCTTTCTTATCTGTTGGTGGTAAAGTCGAAGATTTGTTGATCCTTTCCTTGTGCAAGAGGATCCTTCAGAGGTCGAAGAGGCAACAACTCCCTTGACCTCCCCCTTCTCAATTGGAAGCCTTAATACACGCTGAGAAAGCTGAAGATTCAGAAGATTTCAATTCTTGTGTGACAACAAACAAGCACATAACCCCTTCTTTGGCTGTGATCCAGGCAGGAAAATTCGCCTCGTCACCGCCCTTGAAGAATAGAGTCTTTGTCTCTAAACAGATACCAAATGCTATGGTGAATGATAATTTTTTAAACTTGAAGACTCCAATCCTTGCCTTAAGAGGTGCAAAGGATAAAACAGATGCAGACTCTTGTAGCACGACTTCAGTCACTGCAATTGAATCTTTGGACACAACTTATTCCAGTGATAAACCTTTTCAGATGGATATACCTCCAAACACTACTCTGTCTCAGTCTACGACATCCCTTCAGGAGGATTTTACTGTTCCAGACAAACCAATGGAATACCTTACAAATTTTCAACCAGTGGTCTTTACTCAAAAGAAAACTCAAGTCAGTTTACCAATAATTTCACTCGAAGCAGATATAGATTCAATCTTTTCTTGGACAAAGCTCGAACTTACAAAAGACTTTTACAAATGCACTTATCAAGTTGCAGATATGATCAGTTTTCAGTTTGGCAAAATCATTATGGTCAATAACAGTGCCATGACGTCGGACTTAACAAAAAGAGCTTTGGATGCAGAAGCACAAAAGCAATACATTTCCTTCTCCAGGAGTTTCTTCAACTACCCTGTGTTTTTTTTATTTAAAGAGGGAGGGAATGTGACGATTGTGACTATGTTGTAGTATTACATCTACTCCTAGTTGTAGATACGCGAAGTGCCATGCCAAGGAGAACCCCTGCACTTGGATGGTCACACCCCTTCGCCCAAAAGACATACCTCTTCGCCAAAAGCCACACTCCTTTGACGACTGGTCACACCCCTTCACCTTACGGATGTGACTCTTCACCCAATGGTTGCAGCTCTTCGCCGAAAGGATGCGTCTTTTCGCCTAAAGTCATGTCTCTTCACAAAGAGACATGCCTTTTCACTGATGACTATTCAATTCCTATAAAAGGAACCCTTGTATCACACATTCAAAGAAAGTCTTTTGAGTCTTTCTTTGAGTTTAGTTCAGTTTCTTAAGTCTTAATCATGAGTTTAAGTACTTAATAAAGGATTAGTACCTAGAATCCTCACATCTTGCTCAACCATGATATACATTAACTGCCAAGCATGAAAATAAAACCACTGGTGGACACTTGCATGTCAAAACAACCAGCCCAATCTGAGTCCGAAAAAGCATATAAGTGTGGTGGCAATGATCCCCCCTTGGGATAAAACAAGCCAAGATGTAAAGTGCCACTCAAGTAGGGGAAATTCCTCTTGACAGCCTGCCGATGCTTAGACCCTGGGCTATGCATAAATCTATTGACTTGTGAGACTGCAAAATGAATATCCGGCCTTGTGTTGCATGCATAAATGAGGCATCCAACAACAGTTTGGTAAAGAGTGACATCTGCAGGATCACCAGCATCATGAAGACTCAATTTCAAACCTGTTTCCATGGGAGTGGCAATAGGTTTGCAATCCTCAAGTCCAAACTTACATAGCAATGTCTCTATGTAATTTTTCTAACACAAGGCAATACCACCATCACACTGCTTAAATTATATATACCCAAGTAATGATGCAACAACCCCAAATCTTTGATCTTGAAAGTAGCATTCAAATCAGCCTTAAATTCAACAATATCTCTCATTTGGTCCAGTGATGAGCAAATCATTTACATAAAGAACCACAATGAGAAGTACATCACCCTCACGCTTTACATACAATGTGCTTTCTGTTGGACTGTTACAAAAGCTTCGTTTGACCAAATGAGTGTTAGCCTTCTCATACCAAGCACAAGGAGATTGCTTCAACCCATACAAAGCTTTGTTACATTTGCACACCTTATCCTCTTGTTCTTTCTTGACAAAACCGCGAGACTGCGCTACATAAACTTCCTCAAATATGTCACCATTCAAGAAATCAGTAACAATGTCTGATTGATATACATCCCAACCAAAATGAGCTGCCAATGCACATAGAAAGCGCACAGTAGTCATATGACAAGTGGGAGCAAAAGTCTCTTCATAATCTATGCCTTTTTGTTGTGCATAACCCTTTGCAACAAGTTGAGCCTTATAGCGATCAATCTCACCATCCGGCTTGCGTTTCAACTTGTAAACCCACTTCGTACCAATGGCCTTTTTGCCAGGAGGCAAATCACATAAAGTCCATGTGTCATTTTCTATATGTAAGCTAGACACAGCCAAAGCATAACAATCTGATGCATAAGATGCCTGAACGAGTACGACTAGACAAAGGTGTATCCAATTTATTGTCACACAAAGTATGCACCAGCCATTTAAGCGTATATACCTCTAACCTGCTCATTCTCAGCTCTTTCCTCATCAAGTACATCATGTCATCTGCATCAGTAATAGGCTGATCTGTAACATTTTCAGAAACCCCCATAGGCTGTACATTTGCCTCATTGGAATTTACATTCGTACTTCCACCACTAAAAAGAGGCAACAAAGTCATAAATGTCGTGTGAGCTTACATTACTGTCTCTAGTACATGACAACAAGGGCTGAACAGAATCTTCCACAAACACAACATCCCATGAAACCAGAATACGCTTTGTTTGTGGATGATACAACCTGTAACCTTTGCTTTCAACACTATAACCAACAAAAATACATTTTAGAGCCTTATCATCCAATTTTCTGCGCTGTGTTTGTGGCACCAAAGCATATGCCAAACAGCCAAAAACATGCGCGCGCTCAATAGAAGGCTTTCTATCATGCCATGCTTCATATGGAGTAATAGATTGCAAAGCTTTTGTAGGACACCTGTTTAGTACATAAGTGGCACACATGATGGCCTCAAGCCGAAAAGAATGCGGCAAAGCTTGACTTTTGACCATACATCGTGCCATTTCCGTAAGTGACCTGTTTTTCCTCTTAGCAACACCATTTTGTTGAGGCGTATAAGGCACTGTACATTAGTGTTTTATCCCAGAGCTAGCCAAAAATGCACTAAATTCATGAGACATACTCCCCCCCTCGATCGGAACGGAGGGTGCCCATAGTGCATTTCGAGACATTTTCAGCCATAGCGAGAAATTGTTCGAAGCACATAAATACTTCAGACTTCGCTCTAAGCGGAAATATCCATGCATACATGGAGTAATCATCAATGAAGGTCACGAAGTAAAGGTAATTGCCCAAGGACGGGGTTTGCATGGGTCCACAAACATCACTATGCACAGCTGCAACCTACATGTGCCCTAACTGAACCATCCTTTGGAAACGTCGAACGCTGCATCTTACCCAAAATACAGCCTTCACAAACATGTTTGACAGGTGCTTCAAGAGGCGGCAAAGAAGCAACCATATGAGATTTTTGCAAACGCAGCAAACTAGCAAAATTCACATGACGAAAACGTCCATGCGAAAGTTTTGCATCTGAAATAGCCTTTGAATCCATAACTACATTTGCAAAATTCTGCCAACACTTGTCATACAAACTGAGCTTATACAACCCACGACATAAAATGCCAGATGCAACAATTTCATCACCGAAACTGAGATCATATACTGTATATCTATCATCCACAAATTTTACTACAAGACCAAGTCTAGCAAGTGTAGATACAGACGAGATTCTTCTTTATCCCAGGTACATAAAGTGCATCAACAAGTGTGAAAGAACTGCCATTTGCAGCAGTAAGCACAATCTTTCCAACTCCCTGAACCGGATAAGAGGCATTGTTGGCACAAGTAATTGAATTTCCGTGAGGGATAGACTCAAGAGAGGTTAACAAATCACGATGTGAGATAATTGCTTTGTAGCACCACTCTAAAAATACCACACATGTGAATCTGCAACAATTGACATGCATGCATCATGGACAACAGGATTATAGGTACACTCTGTACTAAAAGCCCATTCTGCATCAACGTCAACCTCTTAGTCTCCTTTCACAGAAGACTCAACAATAGCTGCATTTGTAGTGGATCCAACATTTGCAGTGGAACCACCCTCTTTCTTCTTAGCCTCTTTGGCCTTCAACTTAGGACACTGCTTGATCAAGTGATCATTAGCTCTACAATAATGGCAATGCATCTTCTTGCATCGGTTTCGACATGGTTCGAAGAAGCAAGTGAGGCAATACTTTTTGAAGTTCAAGGATCGAGGAACCGACGAAGCGGTGTGGGTAGATGAAGAGTTTTTCAAAGATTATCTAGAGTTGTTGGCAGACTACAAGGAAGCCATGCAGCTCGGTACCAGTACCTCACTTTAAAAAGTAGGGGATGTCACGTGACACATCCAACCCTATGTGTCCGTGGACAAGCTACTTCGATAACGAGGGTTCTGTCAGTCTAGTCAGTTTAGATTAGAAGTGATCTGGCACTTTTGTGAGTCTTCGTAGACTGTGCATGCCTAGTCACTTAGTGTAGCTCCATATCCTCTGGTTGCACACAACATGATCATAAGCATTCCCATCAGAATCCATTACAATCAGTCAAGGGAATTTTCCAGTTATTTTAGCATATTTTCCCTATTTTTGACATTTTTCACTTATTTATTAAGTGACTTTTGTTGGAAACTGAGTAGGGCAAATTGCGTAAGTTAATATATAAGCAAACCCAAGTTAGCACTAAATGGCAGAAGAGGCAACATGAGCTCCACCGCTCAACAGTCAACTTCTCAAGCAAGACTCCCCAAGTACCTTGGTGATTCCCTCTTGCAGGCATCTCTAGCGTTTTTCCCTCACCATCGCTGGCAGCCTTTCCCTTGGCGTTTTTCAGCAACCCCAGATCGCCATAGCCTCTAGCGTTTTCCAGAACCATCATTGCCATTGTGCCTTGGCGTTTTCAGCACCAAACCGCAGCAAAAAGGGCAGCGTTTTCAGCATAAAAAACGCAGCAGAAGTCAGCGTTTTTCCATCAGCCAAATCAGCGTTTTTTCAGCAGCATAAAGTTAGCCCGAATTTAGCGTTTGAGTCGCAGCAGATTTCAGCTTTGAGCAGTTTTGGACAGCAGATAGAGACATTCAGTTTTCAGCCCTAGTGTCGGCCTTGTCATCTCCGTCGTCGTCGTCGACATAGTCTAGACTTGCATCAGTCACATGCATCATCATTGTACCAGTTTGTGCAATCAATAGTAGACCACTCTTGCCGACGAGAGTGGGGCCTTCGGAGGAGGGTTTTACAACAGTCTCTGGTGTCGTATTCTCTTCTTTCTCTATCTCCCAGTCTCATACACTTGCACCCACAGTATCCACTCAGTTTGTTCGTGATCATAGCACTCTCTCATTAAGAACGGAAGGCTCTCCCTTCCATAAGAACAAAAAGGAACCTTGAGCACATTATGGAGCACTCATCTTGAGAAAGAACAACATTCATTCCGCTGCACCTTACAAAGCATTAGGAACATGTGATTTTCCATTCGCAGAAGAACCATGAGAAGTAGTTGCATTGCTGTTACCACCCTTTCTTTGAGCAACAATAAAAGCCTGTTCATCTGCACGCTGTCTAGTTTTGTTTTTTTTGAAAAGTGACTCTTGCAATAGCAATGTGCACAATGCATCAAACTTGACTACTTCAGGATTTCCTTGGGTTATAAGTCTCCAAGTACTAGCAAAAGTCTGGTAAGAGTCTGACAAGGCATCAAGAACAGTCTGCACAAGGGAACTGTCTGAAATGACTTCACCTGCAGAAATAAGTTGCTCATTGATATCCTTGACATAAGTAAGGAAAGTGTCGATGTCATCTTCCTCATGCATAAAGACTAGCTAGAATATCCCAAGCGTGTTTTGCAGATTTCGCAGAACGAATGTGAGGAGTAATAGTGCGCTTCACAGACAACGCAATCAATGCATGAGCTTGCGCATCTTTTACATCCAGACACCGTTTGACACAAGAACATGTTGCATCATGTAAGCCCACATAGGGTAATTGTCCCCATCCAACAATCTGTCCTCAATAGCGAACATCTTGAACACATTTGTGTTGTTGTCGGCCATGAAGAATGTCTACTTCTGATGTGAAAACTGTCCGAAAAGAGGAGAAACGAAGCGGGAACAGCATGTGCTATATAGCACAAACCATAGAAGAGTGTAAGGAACCTATTATGCAAAAAACGGCACTGACAAAGTTTCTGCACAAAATGACGAAATAGCCTGTACAGTACTGCCTGTAGTGGAAACGGAGGCCGAAATGAGCCCAAATTAGAAATCCCGAAGTTTTTTCGACCTGCGAATGCTCGCCAAAGCTCACTGAAATCGGAGAAAGTGAGCAAACGTGTGCTGGAGTTGCTGGCGACTAAGCCTGGGAGGATGCAACCTGCTCTGATACCAATTGTTGGAATTATGGTTGCAAGAAAACACACAGCTTGGAGAAGATGAAGGAAGCTCAAGGCACACAATAGAGAGTGTATTACTTAGTGTGCAATGGAAAGATGGATAGCCCTAGAATGATGGGCGTATATACAATGCACGGGGAAAAAACCTGCTAGTCAGGGAACAAATGCCCGTGCAGTCCTAAGTGTGTTCACACACATCACTACTACATGTATATGGTAACAACAGATGCAGCTTTAGATACGTTTCATTTATCACCATTTATATGCTACTTACTGTGGATTTAGAGGTAATTGCATCTTGCTTTGATTTGACACCTGTCTTCTCACCTAGGCTCACATTGATTGGGCTAGGTGGGATGATGGGCCATCGGTCTCTTTACACCGTTGGTGAAATGCTTCCTTGGTTGGTGCACAGGTTAGTGGTGCTCCCTACGAGATCCGCAGGGTGGTTGCTACTCGTATGAGAGAGATTGATCAGGCTTTTCCAATTGATTGGCATGACTACATTGGGGGACATACTATTTTTGTAACTGGAGGGCACCACATGCTAATTGGAAGAATAGTCTGGAACAGACATTTAGCACTTTATGTATGTATATATATGTGTGTGCGTG